>NW_027460905.1:0-56763 GCF_037038515.1 Microtus pennsylvanicus
GGTGTGTGTACACATGCATGCATGTGAGTCTGTATAAGTGTGCAGGTATGCGTGTGTGTGCATGTGTATGTATGTTTATGTGGGTGTGTGTGCACACGCATGCATGTGAGTCTGTATAAGTGTGCAGGTGTGCATGTGTATGTATGTTTATGTGGGTTTGTGTGCACACGCATGCATGTGAGTCTGTATAAGTGTGCAGGTGTGCATGTGTGTGTATGTATGTTTATATGGGGGTGTGTGCACACGCATGCATGTGAGTCTGTATAAGTGTGCAGGTGTGCATGTGTGTGCATGTGTATGTATGTTTATGTGGGTGTGTGCACACGCATGCATGTAAGTCTCTATAAGTGTGCATGTGTGTGCATGTGTATGTATGTTTATATGGGTGTGTGCACACGCATGCGTGTGAGTCTGTGTAAGTGTGCAGGTGTGCATGTGTGTGCATGTGTATGTATGTTTATATGGGTGTGTGCACACGCATACATGTGAGTCTGTATAAGTGTGCAGGTGTGCATATGTGTGCATGTGTATGTTTATGTGGGTATGTGTACACATGCATGCATGTGAGTCTGTATAAGTGTGCAGGTGTGCATATGTGTGTATGTGTATGTATGTTTATGTGGGTGTGTGTGCACACGCATGCATGTGAGTCTGTATAAGTGTGCAGGTGTGCAGGTGTGTGCATGTGTATGTGTGTTTATGTGGGTGTGTGTACACATGCATGCATGTGAGTCTGTATAAGTGTGCAGGTATGCGTGTGTGTGCATGTGTATGTATGTTTATGTGGGTGTGTGTGCACACGCATACATGTGAGTCTGTATAAGTGTGCAGGTGTGCATGTGTATGTATGTTTATGTGGGTTTGTGTGCACACGCATGCATGTGAGTCTGTATAAGTGTGCAGGTGTGCATGTGTGTGTATGTATGTTTATATGGGGGTGTGTGCACACGCATGCATGTGAGTCTGTATAAGTGTGCAGGTGTGCATGTGTGTGCATGTGTATGTATGTTTATGTGGGTGTGTGCACACGCATGCATGTAAGTCTCTATAAGTGTGCATGTGTGTGCATGTGTATGTATGTTTATGTGGGTGTGTACACACGCATGCATTTGAGTCTGTATAAGTATACAGGTAGGCATGTGTGTGCATGTGTATGTATGTTTATATGGGTGTGTGCACACACATGCGTGTGAGTCTGTGTAAGTGTGCAGGTGTGCATGTGTGTGCATGTGTATGTATGTTTATGTGGGTGTGTGTGCACACGCATGCATGTGAGTCTGTATAAGTGTGCAGGTGTGCATGTGTATGTATGTTTATGTGGGTGTGTGTGCACACGCATGCATGTGAGTCTGTATAAGTGTGCAGGTGTGCATGTGTGTGTATGTATGTTTATATGGGGGTGTGTGCACACGCATGCATGTGAGTCTGTATAAGTGTGCAGGTGTGCATGTGTGTGCATGTGTATGTATGTTTATGTGGGTGTGTGCACACGCATGCATGTAAGTCTCTATAAGTGTGCATGTGTGTGCATGTGTATGTATGTTTATGTGGGTGTGTACACACGCATGCATTTGAGTCTGTATAAGTATACAGGTAGGCATGTGTGTGCATGTGTATGTATGTTTATATGGGTGTGTGCACACGCATGCGTGTGAGTCTGTGTAAGTGTGCAGGTGTGCATGTGTGTGCATGTGTATGTATGTTTATATGGGTGTGTGCACACGCATACATGTGAGTCTGTATAAGTGTGCAGGTGTGCATATGTGTGCATGTGTATGTTTATGTGGGTATGTGTACACATGCATGCATGTGAGTCTGTATAAGTGTGCAGGTGTGCATGTGTGTGTATGTATATTTATGTGGGTGTGTGTATACATGCATGCATGTGAGTCTGCATAAGTGTGCAGGTGTACATGTGTATCCATGTGCACCTGTGTGTACATTCATTTGGGAACATCTCTTCTTGCCTGTTTATGATCTTTCTGAGTGGAGCGGCTGAGACAGGAAGAGAAAGACACAAGAGCTGCGTTAGCAACAAGCTCAGCAGCAGAGAGCACCTGGGAACAGAAGCCACGTGAGAGAAATGGAAAAGGACAGAGGAAAAGCTGAGAAAATAGGGAGCAAGAAGGCAGAAGTCCGTGAAAGCTCAAGGGCCAGAGACAGCAGCCTCTGGACAATGGAAGAGTTCTACTGTAATCCACCTCGGTGGGTTACTCAGTCTAGGGTTGTAACCCACCTGGCTGATCAGTTATTCCAGGGTCCCAGAGAGGCGCTATCTGGAAGATATGGGCGAGAGAGAGGAAGAAGGCCATGCTAGGTTTGTCAGAGCCTCCGTTTATTAGAGTCAGGGTTACAGCTTATATAGGATGAGGAGTTTGGCTTGGGATGGGGGCAGGGGCGTGGAATCTTGCCGCGTGGTCCACGGTCACATAGGCCAGGAGGTTACATTCGGTCAGGTCACGTAGGCCAGGAGTTCACAGGTTGACACACCTAGTTCTCTAGATAGTTTGGAATGTGGGGCAGGTTCCGCTAACAGATAGCTCTCTATTAACAGATAATTGGGTGTGGGGTAGGCTCTGTCAATGGAACAGTTCTCAATACAATTGGGGGTGTGGGGTTCTCTGCAGCCTCCCCAGGGTGATGGTTCCTGTAATAATTTTGGAAGGAAATGGCTCCTGACATTCCACCACGCCCAACACCAAGGGTTGAAGGTTCAAAAGCCAAATGCCAGAGAGCCTTCATGCCAACTGCTGTCATGGGGTGAGGCTCCCACACCCAGAGCCTGAGAGCTATGGCATGAGCCACTGAATGGTGTCACCGTGAGCCACTGAATGGTATCACCGTGAGCCACTGAATGGTGTTGCCGTGAGCCATTGTGCGGGTGGGACCACTGACCAGGCCCAGAGCAGCCTCTCCACTAAGGACCTAGAACCACAAGGCTTGGGCTCCGTGTCCCCAGTCCTCAGAGCCTCTGCATCTGTTAATCAAGCCCACATTTGGGACTCAGAGACCCAGAAAATGGCCACCCTTTCCTTAGCTACAATGTTAATCTTAAAAGAGCAAAGGAACCCAGACAGCCCGTTGGTAGCAGAAGGGAAAGGTTCATTCACCCCTGTAATTTTTTATAATGTCATATGGATCTATGGTTATTTCCAAACAAAAGGTTAAATCCAAAAGGGAGTGAGCTCCTGGAACCCACTTCATGGCTTCACCGAGGCGGTGGAGACTTGCGCTTACTTTCTTTCCTTCCCACGTCATATCCGCCTTTCTGTTCTCCCCACTATCTACACAGAGCCATTTCAGGAATCTAGTTACCACCGGCTGTACCTCTATGCTCCCTCCCAGCCCCCCACAAACCACATTTACCTCCCCTCCGTCTACGGCTGCTCACCGTGCCAAGTAGGGTGGCGATTTTCAAATTTCTCTCTGTCTCCCACACACAGAGCCCCCCTGCCCCAAGCTGTCACAACACCAAGCTGGAACACAGGCCAGGGAGAAACGCTGTGTGGACAGCCAGTTATCCCTCAGACTTCTGGTCAGCAGAGCATGGGCATCCAGTCGTAGGCAAAGAACTGCACGCCAAAGCTTTCTACGCCACAAAGAATCAGGCCACCACCACACTGCCAGAAGAATTGTACAAAGTGCAATAAATCAACAGAAAGACTTCGTGTTATAATGTTGGGATCATTTCTCGTTCTTCCACATTGTCCCTGTCCCCTGAGAAAGACTGACAGAACCGGTTTGAGTCAAACAACCAGCTTCAGATTTTCTTTTTTTTTTTTAATTTATTTTCCGTTTATTTATTTATTAAAAGTTTCTGTCTCTTCCCCGCCACCGCCTCCCGTTTCCCTCCTCCTCCCCCAATCAAATACCCCTCCCTCGTCAGCCCAAAGAGCTATCAGGGTTCCCTGCCCTGTGGGAAGTCCAAGGACCACCCACCTCCATCCAGGTCTAGTAAGGTGAGCATCCAGACTGCCTAGGCTCCCACAAAGCCAGTATGTGCAGTAGGATCAAAAACCCATTGCTATTGTTCTTGAGTTCTCAGTAGTCCTCATTGTCCGCTATGTTCAGCGAGTCCGGTTTTATCCCAGGCTTTTTCAGACACAGGCCAGCTGGCCTTGGTGAGTTCCCAATAGAACATCCCCATTGTCTCAGTGTGTGGGTGTACCCCTCGCGGTCCTGAGTTCCTTGCTCGTGCTCTCTCTCTTTCTGTTCCTGATTTGGACCTTGAGATTTCTGTCCGGTGCTCCAATGTGCGTCTCTGTCTCTGTCTCCTTTCATCGCCTGATGAAGGTTAATAATCAGGAGGATGCCTATATGTTTTTCTTTGGGTTCTCCTTATTTAGCTTCTCTAGGATCAATAATTATAGGCTCAATGTCCTTTGTTTATGGCTAGAAACCAAATATGAGTGAGTACATCCCATGTTCCTCTTTTTGGGTCTGGCTTACCTCACTCAGGATAGTGTTTTCTATTTCCATCCATTTGTATGCAAAATTCAAGAAGTCCTTGTTTTTTACTCCAGCTTCAGATTTTCAAACAAACCAATGAGCAATGATTCCGTTTTCTGAGAGTCCGAGTGGACAGTGGACAGGACCCAGCAAGAGGAAACTACGTATACACTATAGGCAGAGTTAAGTCAGGACCACACAGCATGATGGTAAGGCATGCCTTCTCCAGCTGTCACCAACCCCTACCTCTGTGACTCCACATCCTGCTTGCTGATTCCATGCCCCACTGAGAAAATAAACCTAAAGGGGGGAAGAGCCCTCAAATTCCCACAGTTCACACTTAGCACCCCACTTCAGTGAACCCTGAAAAGACAAATGAAGAATAGAAATTCAGGGGGAGTAACACACACCCAACGGCCAGAAAAGAGAGGTGTGGAAACCAGCTTCCATTGGTCCTAGACAAGAGTGTGGAGAGAGGGAAGGGGGAGGGAAGATTCTTCGTTGTTATAGTCTTAAATGTGACACAACCAGACCCTCTGTCACTGGGCAGCTATGGGGGTGAGGAAAGGAGAGACACAGGGAGACAGGGAGAGAGCCATCCCAACCTAGCTCCATTTTTTTGTTTGTTTGTTGTGCTGTGTTTTGGTTAATCAGCAGAGATATCATGAGAGATGGCAGAGCATTTTCAAATAGATACCTTCCTTTCACATGTAGAAACTCAGACACTCACAAGTCCTGAGTTATACCCAGTTTATGAGTAGGAACTGAGACTCGTATGCTCTGAGCTAGTGACCGGGTAACAGGGAGATGCTTGGGTCTGCAGCAGGACAGGAATGAAGCTAATGACCAGGTAACAGGGAGATGCTCGGGTCTGCAGCAGGACAGGGATGAAGCTAGTGACCAGGTAACAGGGAGAAGCTCGGGTCTGCAGCAGGACAGAGATGAGAGAAGCAGGTGAGAGATGTTCCTTTGGAAACAGAAGGCAACAGTCCCCTGGCTGAGCATGTGGGAGGTCACGCCTCTATCTTTGATGCAGACCCAGCAGGACAGAAACAGGACCTCAGACAACTACACTTACCCTGACAATTCAAAGAGGATCGTTCCTAAGCTAATAAATTCTCATTTCAAAGGTGACTCATAGAACGTGGTCTCCAAAAAGAAATTCACTCAGAAACGTGAGCCAATCATAAACAAAGGGCCCAGCTGTCACTTGAATTGGTCGGTGCCTCAATGGGACAGAGGCTTTAGTCAAAATATCAAAGGACTTTAAAGCAAGCAGCTCACCTTGAAGTGGTTGTGACCTGAGTCCCAGATGGAGACAGCGGATCTCAGAGGCCGGGCCTCAGTGGCGGTGGGAGGGTGAGTCCACCATTAAAGCTCAGCACCAGCCTCTCTTCACTCCCTCAAACTCCAGCCATAAGGGAAGGGAAGTAGAGGCGTACCCCCATTGCTGAAGGAGAAGTTCCTCATCCTCAGGCTTCTGAAAGCTCTGGCTATACACACACACACCACACACACACGCACACACACACACACACGCACACACACACACAGAGAGAGAGAGAGAGAGAGAGAGAGAGAGAGAGAGAGAGAGAGAGATTCCAAAATACAAACCTTGGCCTTGGGAAACCAAGTGAGAAGATGAGTAAGAATCAGAGGGAACGGGTTGTGGGTGTGAGCCAGGGTTCCGCCCACTGCTGGTCCCATCTTTCCACCACATCATTGGGAATAAAAGCAGGTGGTGGCCTCAGTGCCTCGGGGAGCCATTGTGTAAAGTCAGCTTTCACCATGCCTTGGAATGCAGAAAGGTAAACCGAGTCCCTGGCCTCAGAGAAAGAAGTCTGTTATCTAACTCAGCCTACCCTTTGGTTTTTTGAGAGTTTTGTTTCACATCAGTTGTAGAAATTACACCCTAATCATCTGCTGTCTTTTCTTCCCCTTGTTTTAAGAGATCATCTGGCTTATATAGCCTAGGTTGGCCTGGAACTCTTAATCCTCCTTCTGCAGCCTCTTGAGAGATGAGATTCCAGACCTGGACCTAGAGCCTGGAGACAGGTGGCTCTGGCAACCATTAGCAGTACCAGCTCCGGGGAATTCGATGTCTCTGACCATGGGAACCTGCTGTCATGCTCACGTGCAGACACGCACCTACACACAAGTAAAAGTATTTAAGTGTGCCTTCATGCCAAGCTGTCTAACCGTGTGCCCTCCAGTAATATTGGATATATTTCGTTATTGTGGGACCATTGGCACACTCCATATCCAGGGCTCTTTTTGTTTTGCAAAGCTGAAATTGTGATCCATCGAAGAACATATTGTCATCTCTCTGTCCCTCGAGCCAGGACAACTGCCACTTCCCTCCGTCTCTACGAATCCTGATACTCTGAAGAACCTCATATGCATGGACACAGTGTTTGTCCTTCTTTTCTCTCTGAACTGAGCACAGTGTCTCAAAGGTCATCAGCATCACAACCCCACATTGGCACCTGTCACAATCCTGCGCTTTTAGCAGACGATGGCGTCACTGTGTGGACAGACATAGGCGCAGTGCATCTGCTAGAGATCCCAGCTCTTCCTCTGACAGTCCAAGCTGAATAAGGGGTAGTGGACTGTTTCTGTGCAGCCCAGAAGGCAAGTGTCACACTGCTAGAATACCACTGCTCACGCTGCTCACACTGCTCACACTGCTAGAGTACCACTGCTCACGCTGCTCACACTGCTCACACTGCTCACGCTGCTCACGCTGCTCACACTGCTCACACTGCTCACACTGCTCACGCTGCTCACACTGCTCACACTGCTCACACTGCTCACGCTGCTCACACTGCTCACACTGCTCACGCTGCTCACACTGCTCACACTGATGACACTGCTGACACTACTCACACTGATGACACTGATCACACTGCTCACACTGATCACACTGCTCACACTGGTCACACTGCTCACACTGCTCACACTGCTGACACTGCTGACACTGCTGACACTGCTGACACTACTCACACTGCTGACATTGCTCACACTGCTCACACTGCTCACACTGCTCACACTGCTCAAACTGCTGACACTGCTCACACTGCTGACACTGCTCACACTACTCACACTGATGACACTGTTCACACTGCTCACACTGCTCACACTGATGACACTGCTCACACTGCTCACACTGCTCACGCTGCTGACACTGATGACACTGCTCACACTGCTCACACTGCTCACACTGCTCACACTGCTCACACTGCTCACACTGATGACACTGCTCACACTGCTCACACTGCTCACACTGCTGACACTGCTCACACTGCTCACACTGCTCACACTGCTCACACTGCTGACACTGCTGACACTGCTCACACTGCTCACACTGCTCACACTGCTCACACTGCTCACACTGCTCACACTGCTGACACTGCTGACACTGCTCACACTGCTGACACTGATGACACTGCTCACACTGCTCACACTGCTCACACTGCTCACACTGCTCACACTGCTCACACTGCTCACACTGCTCACACTGCTCACACTGCTGACACTGCTGACACTGCTCACACTGCTCACACTGCTGACACTGCTCACACTGCTCACACTGCTGACACTGCTGACACTGCTCACACTGCTCACACTGCTCACACTGCTGACACTGCTGACACTGCTCACACTGCTCACACTGCTCACACTGCTCACACTGCTGACACTGCTCACACTGCTCACACTGCTCACACTGCTCACACTGCTGACACTGCTCACACTGCTCACACTGCTCACACTGCTCACACTGCTGACACTGCTCACACTGCTGACACTGCTCACACTGCTGACACTGCTCACACTGCTCACGCTGATCACGCTGCTCACACTGCTGACACTGCTCACACTGCTCACACTGCTCACACTGCTCACACTGCTCACACTGGTCACACTGCTCACACTGCTCACACTGCTGACACTGCTCACACTGCTCACACTGCTCACACTGCTAACACTGCTCACACTGCTCACACTGCTCACACTGGTCACACTGCTCACACTGCTCACACTGCTGACACTGCTCACACTGCTCACACTGCTCACACTGGTCACACTGCTCACACTGCTCACACTGCTGACACTGCTCACACTGCTCACACTGCTCACACTGCTCACACTGCTCACACTGCTCACACTGCTCACACTGGTCACACTGCTCACACTGCTCACACTGCTGACACTGCTCACACTGCTCACACTGCTCACGCTGCTCACGCTGCTCACGCTGCTCACGCTGATCACGCTGCTCACGCTGCTCACGCTGCTCACGCTGCTCACGCTGCTCACACTGCTCACACTGCTCACACTGCTCACACTGCTCACACTGCTCACACTGCTCACACTGCTGACACTGCTCACACTGCTCACACTGCTCACACTGCTCACACTGCTCACACTGCTCACACTGCTCACACTGCTCACACTGCAGACACTGCTGACACTGCTGACACTGCTGACACTGCTCACACTGCTCACACTGCTCACACTGCTCACACTGCTCACACTGCTGACACTGCTCACACTGCTCACACTGCTGACACTGCTGACACTGCTGACACTGCTGACACTGCTCACACTGCTCACACTGCTCACACTGCTGACACTGCTCACACTGCTCACACTGCTGACACTGCTCACACTGCTCACACTGCTGACACTGCTCACACTGCTCACACTGATCACACTGCTCACGCTGCTCACGCTGCTCACGCTGCTCACGCTGCTCACACTGCTCACACTGCTAACACTGCTCACACTGCTCACATTGCTCACACTGCTCACACTGCTCACACTGCTGACACTGCTCACACTGCTCACACTGCTGACGCTGCTCACACTGCTCACACTGATCACACTGATCACGCTGCTCACGCTGCTCACACTGCTCACACTGCTCACGCTGCTCACACTGATCACACTGATCACGCTGCTCACGCTGCTCACACTGCTGACACTGCTCACACTGCTGACACTGCTCACACTGCTCACACTGCTCACACTGCTCACACTGCTCACACTGCTCACGCTGTTCACACTGATCACACTGATATCGCTGCTCACGCTGCTCACACTGCTGACACTGCTCACACTGCTGACACTGCTCACACTGCTCACACTGCTCACACTGCTCACACTGCTCACACTGCTCACACTGCTGACACTGCTCACACTGCTCACACTGCTGACACTGCTCACACTGCTCACACTGCTGACACTGCTCACACTGCTCACACTGCTCACACTGCTGACACTGCTCACACTGCTCATGCTGCTCACGCTGCTCACACTGCTGACACTGCTCACACTGCTGACACTGCTCACACTGCTCACACTGCTGACACTGCTCACACTGCTCACACTGCTGACACTGCTCACACTGCTGACACTGCTCACACTGCTCACACTGCTGACACTGCTGACACTGCTGACACTGCTCACACTGCTCACACTGCTCACACTGCTCACACTGCTCATGCTGCTCACGCTGCTCACACTGCTGACACTGCTCACACTGCTCACACTGCTCACACTGCTCACACTGCTGACACTGCTCACACTGCTCACACTGCTGACACTGCTCACACTGCTCATGCTGCTCACGCTGCTCACACTGCTGACACTGCTCACACTGCTCACACTGCTCACGCTGCTCACACTGATCACACTGATCACGCTGCTCACGCTGCTCACGCTGCTCACGCTGCTCACACTGCTCACGCTGCTGACACTGCTCACACTGCTCACACTGCTCACACTGCTGACACTGCTCACACTGCTCACACTGCTCACACTACTCACACTGCTGACGCTGCTCACACTGCTGACACTGCTGACACTGCTCACACTGCTCACACTGCTCACACTGCTCACACTGCTCACACTGCTCACACTGCTCACACTGCTCACACTGCTCACACTGCTGACACTGCTCACGCTGCTCACGCTGCTCACGCTGCTCACACTGCTCACGCTGCTCACGCTGCTCACGCTGCTCACACTGCTCACACTGCTCACGCTGCTCACGCTGCTCACGCTGCTCACGCTGCTCACACTGCTGACACTGCTCACACTGCTCACACTGCTCACACTGCTCACACTGCTCACGCTGATCACGCTGCTCACACTGATCACACTGATCACGCTGCTCACGCTGCTCACACTGCTGACACTGCTCACACTGCTGACACTGCTCACACTGCTCACACTGCTGACACTGCTCACACTGCTCACACTGCTCACACTGCTCACACTGCTCACACTGCTGACACTGCTCACACTGCTGACACTGCTCACACTGCTCACACTGCTCACACTGCTCACACTGCTCACACTGCTCACACTGCTGACACTGCTGACACTGCTCACACTGCTCACACTGCTGACACTGCTGGCACTGCTCACACTGCTCACACTGCTCACACTGCTCACACTGCTGACACTGCTCACACTGCTCACACTGCTCACACTGCTGACACTGCTCACACTGCTCATGCTGCTCACGCTGCTCACACTGCTGACACTGCTCACACTGCTGACACTGCTCACACTGCTCACACTGCTGACACTGCTCACACTGCTCACACTGCTGACACTGCTCACACTGCTCATGCTGCTCACGCTGCTCACACTGCTGACACTGCTCACACTGCTCACACTGCTCACACTGCTCACACTGCTCACACTGCTGACACTGCTGACACTGCTCACACTGCTCACACTGCTCACACTGCTGACACTGCTCACACTGCTGACACTGCTCACGCTGCTCATGCTGCTCACGCTGCTCACACTGCTGACACTGCTCACACTGCTCACACTGCTCACACTGCTCACACTGCTCACACTGCTCACACTGCTGACACTGCTCACACTGCTCACACTGATCACGCTGCTCACGCTGCTCACGCTGCTCACGCTGCTCACGCTGCTCACACTGCTCACACTGCTAACACTGCTCACACTGCTCACATTGCTCACACTGCTCACACTGCTCACACTGCTGACACTGCTCACACTGCTCACACTGCTGACGCTGCTCACACTGCTCACACTGATCACACTGATCACGCTGCTCACGCTGCTCACACTGCTCACACTGCTCACGCTGCTCACACTGATCACACTGATCACGCTGCTCACGCTGCTCACACTGCTGACACTGCTCACACTGCTGACACTGCTCACACTGCTCACACTGCTGACACTGCTCACACTGCTCACACTGCTCACACTGCTCACACTGCTCACACTGCTCACGCTGTTCACACTGATCACACTGATATCGCTGCTCACGCTGCTCACACTGCTGACACTGCTCACACTGCTGACACTGCTCACACTGCTCACACTGCTCACACTGCTCACACTGCTCACACTGCTCACACTGCTCACACTGCTCAAACTGCTGACACTGCTCACACTGCTGACACTGCTCACACTACTCACACTGATGACACTGTTCACACTGCTCACACTGCTCACACTGATGACACTGCTCACACTGCTCACACTGCTCACGCTGCTGACACTGATGACACTGCTCACACTGCTCACACTGCTCACACTGCTCACACTGCTCACACTGCTCACACTGATGACACTGCTCACACTGCTCACACTGCTCACACTGCTGACACTGCTCACACTGCTCACACTGCTCACACTGCTCACACTGCTGACACTGCTGACACTGCTCACACTGCTCACACTGCTCACACTGCTCACACTGCTCACACTGCTCACACTGCTGACACTGCTGACACTGCTCACACTGCTGACACTGATGACACTGCTCACACTGCTCACACTGCTCACACTGCTCACACTGCTCACACTGCTCACACTGCTCACACTGCTCACACTGCTCACACTGCTGACACTGCTGACACTGCTCACACTGCTCACACTGCTGACACTGCTCACACTGCTCACACTGCTGACACTGCTGACACTGCTCACACTGCTCACACTGCTCACACTGCTGACACTGCTGACACTGCTCACACTGCTCACACTGCTCACACTGCTCACACTGCTGACACTGCTCACACTGCTCACACTGCTCACACTGCTCACACTGCTGACACTGCTCACACTGCTCACACTGCTCACACTGCTCACACTGCTGACACTGCTCACACTGCTGACACTGCTCACACTGCTGACACTGCTCACACTGCTCACGCTGATCACGCTGCTCACACTGCTGACACTGCTCACACTGCTCACACTGCTCACACTGCTCACACTGCTCACACTGGTCACACTGCTCACACTGCTCACACTGCTGACACTGCTCACACTGCTCACACTGCTCACACTGCTAACACTGCTCACACTGCTCACACTGCTCACACTGGTCACACTGCTCACACTGCTCACACTGCTGACACTGCTCACACTGCTCACACTGCTCACACTGGTCACACTGCTCACACTGCTCACACTGCTGACACTGCTCACACTGCTCACACTGCTCACACTGCTCACACTGCTCACACTGCTCACACTGCTCACACTGGTCACACTGCTCACACTGCTCACACTGCTGACACTGCTCACACTGCTCACACTGCTCACGCTGCTCACGCTGCTCACGCTGCTCACGCTGATCACGCTGCTCACGCTGCTCACGCTGCTCACGCTGCTCACGCTGCTCACACTGCTCACACTGCTCACACTGCTCACACTGCTCACACTGCTCACACTGCTCACACTGCTGACACTGCTCACACTGCTCACACTGCTCACACTGCTCACACTGCTCACACTGCTCACACTGCTCACACTGCTCACACTGCAGACACTGCTGACACTGCTGACACTGCTGACACTGCTCACACTGCTCACACTGCTCACACTGCTCACACTGCTCACACTGCTGACACTGCTCACACTGCTCACACTGCTGACACTGCTGACACTGCTGACACTGCTGACACTGCTCACACTGCTCACACTGCTCACACTGCTGACACTGCTCACACTGCTCACACTGCTGACACTGCTCACACTGCTCACACTGCTGACACTGCTCACACTGCTCACACTGATCACACTGCTCACGCTGCTCACGCTGCTCACGCTGCTCACGCTGCTCACACTGCTCACACTGCTAACACTGCTCACACTGCTCACATTGCTCACACTGCTCACACTGCTCACACTGCTGACACTGCTCACACTGCTCACACTGCTGACGCTGCTCACACTGCTCACACTGATCACACTGATCACGCTGCTCACGCTGCTCACACTGCTCACACTGCTCACGCTGCTCACACTGATCACACTGATCACGCTGCTCACGCTGCTCACACTGCTGACACTGCTCACACTGCTGACACTGCTCACACTGCTCACACTGCTCACACTGCTCACACTGCTCACACTGCTCACGCTGTTCACACTGATCACACTGATATCGCTGCTCACGCTGCTCACACTGCTGACACTGCTCACACTGCTGACACTGCTCACACTGCTCACACTGCTCACACTGCTCACACTGCTCACACTGCTCACACTGCTGACACTGCTCACACTGCTCACACTGCTGACACTGCTCACACTGCTCACACTGCTGACACTGCTCACACTGCTCACACTGCTCACACTGCTGACACTGCTCACACTGCTCATGCTGCTCACGCTGCTCACACTGCTGACACTGCTCACACTGCTGACACTGCTCACACTGCTCACACTGCTGACACTGCTCACACTGCTCACACTGCTGACACTGCTCACACTGCTGACACTGCTCACACTGCTCACACTGCTGACACTGCTGACACTGCTGACACTGCTCACACTGCTCACACTGCTCACACTGCTCACACTGCTCATGCTGCTCACGCTGCTCACACTGCTGACACTGCTCACACTGCTCACACTGCTCACACTGCTCACACTGCTGACACTGCTCACACTGCTCACACTGCTGACACTGCTCACACTGCTCATGCTGCTCACGCTGCTCACACTGCTGACACTGCTCACACTGCTCACACTGCTCACGCTGCTCACACTGATCACACTGATCACGCTGCTCACGCTGCTCACGCTGCTCACGCTGCTCACACTGCTCACGCTGCTGACACTGCTCACACTGCTCACACTGCTCACACTGCTGACACTGCTCACACTGCTCACACTGCTCACACTACTCACACTGCTGACGCTGCTCACACTGCTGACACTGCTGACACTGCTCACACTGCTCACACTGCTCACACTGCTCACACTGCTCACACTGCTCACACTGCTCACACTGCTCACACTGCTCACACTGCTGACACTGCTCACGCTGCTCACGCTGCTCACGCTGCTCACACTGCTCACGCTGCTCACGCTGCTCACGCTGCTCACACTGCTCACACTGCTCACGCTGCTCACGCTGCTCACGCTGCTCACGCTGCTCACACTGCTGACACTGCTCACACTGCTCACACTGCTCACACTGCTCACACTGCTCACGCTGATCACGCTGCTCACACTGATCACACTGATCACGCTGCTCACGCTGCTCACACTGCTGACACTGCTCACACTGCTGACACTGCTCACACTGCTCACACTGCTGACACTGCTCACACTGCTCACACTGCTCACACTGCTCACACTGCTCACACTGCTGACACTGCTCACACTGCTGACACTGCTCACACTGCTCACACTGCTCACACTGCTCACACTGCTCACACTGCTCACACTGCTGACACTGCTGACACTGCTCACACTGCTCACACTGCTGACACTGCTGGCACTGCTCACACTGCTCACACTGCTCACACTGCTCACACTGCTGACACTGCTCACACTGCTCACACTGCTCACACTGCTGACACTGCTCACACTGCTCATGCTGCTCACGCTGCTCACACTGCTGACACTGCTCACACTGCTGACACTGCTCACACTGCTCACACTGCTGACACTGCTCACACTGCTCACACTGCTGACACTGCTCACACTGCTCATGCTGCTCACGCTGCTCACACTGCTGACACTGCTCACACTGCTCACACTGCTCACACTGCTCACACTGCTCACACTGCTGACACTGCTGACACTGCTCACACTGCTCACACTGCTCACACTGCTGACACTGCTCACACTGCTGACACTGCTCACGCTGCTCATGCTGCTCACGCTGCTCACACTGCTGACACTGCTCACACTGCTCACACTGCTCACACTGCTCACACTGCTCACACTGCTCACACTGCTGACACTGCTCACACTGCTCACACTGATCACACTGCTCACGCTGCTCACGCTGCTCACGCTGCTCACGCTGCTCACACTGCTCACACTGCTAACACTGCTCACACTGCTCACATTGCTCACACTGCTCACACTGCTCACACTGCTGACACTGCTCACACTGCTCACACTGCTGACGCTGCTCACACTGCTCACACTGATCACACTGATCACGCTGCTCACGCTGCTCACACTGCTCACACTGCTCACGCTGCTCACACTGATCACACTGATCACGCTGCTCACGCTGCTCACACTGCTGACACTGCTCACACTGCTGACACTGCTCACACTGCTCACACTGCTGACACTGCTCACACTGCTCACACTGCTCACACTGCTCACACTGCTCACACTGCTCACGCTGTTCACACTGATCACACTGATATCGCTGCTCACGCTGCTCACACTGCTGACACTGCTCACACTGCTGACACTGCTCACACTGCTCACACTGCTCACACTGCTCACACTGCTCACACTGCTCACACTGCTCACACTGCTCACACTGCTCACACTGCTCACACTGCTCACGCTGCTCACGCTGCTCACACTGATCACGCTGATCACGCTGCTCACGCTGCTCACACTGCTGACACTGCTCACACTGCTCACACTGCTCACACTGCTCACACTGCTGACACTGCTCACACTGCTCACACTGCTGACACTGCTCACACTGCTCACACTGCTGACACTGTTCACACTGCTCACACTGCTGACACTGCTCACACTGCTGGCACTGCTCACACTGCTCACACTGCTCACACTGCTCACACTGCTGACACTGCTCACACTGCTCACACTGCTCACACTGCTGACACTGCTCACGCTGCTCACGCTGCTCACACTGCTCACACTGCTCACACTGCTGACACTGCTCACACTGCTGACACTGCTCACACTGCTGACACTGCTCACGCTGCTCACACTGGTCACACTGCTCACACTGCTGACACTGCTCACACTGCTGACACTGCTCACACTGCTGACACTGCTGACACTGCTCACACTGCTCACACTGCTGACACTGCTGACACTGTTCACACTGCTGACACTGCTGACACTGCTCACACTGCTCACACTGCTCACACTGCTGACACTGCTCACACTGCTCACACTGCTGACACTGCTCACACTGCTCACACTGCTCACACTGCTCACACTGCTCACACTGCTCACACTGCTGACACTGCTGACACTGCTCACACTGCTGACACTGCTGACACTGCTCACACTGCTCACACTGCTCACACTGCTGACACTGTTCACACTGCTCACACTGCTCACACTGCTGACACTGCTGGCACTGCTCACACTGCTCACACTGCTCACACTGCTCACACTGCTGACACTGCTCACGCTGCTCACACTGCTCACACTGCTGACAATGAGAGGGGCTGGTGTCACACTGCTAGAGTACCTCTGCTCAGGCCTGCCTGACAGTGAGAGGGAATGGGTCTTTCTAATGCAAGCCGGAGGTTCGAATCTCCTCAGAGGCATCCCAGATGCCTCTTTTTGTTCGGCACCTCACACACTCGCACAACACTCAAACCCCACTGTAATACCTACGCACACACACAGCACACATCAAAACTCACATGTGCTCCAACATTCACAACGCACACCCCAATTTGTGTGGACCCCACAACTCTCAAATGCGCAGAGTTTACACAACTCTCACACCTCAACATGTTAACACCCAGTTTTCATATATGTCTAATACCCTGACTCCCAGAGTACCCTGTTCTTGAACATGTTGACTCCCACACATTCCAATGCCCATAACACCACTGCCACACATCCCAGCTCACACCTCATAAGGCTCTACCAGTCAGAGCTTCTACCACATCCAAGGACTCCTCACAGAGACTTCCCGCCCCCCCAGGAGAACTCACAGCCCCTTCTAGCCTCCAGGCATGACCTTGGGGCTCCAGAATCCCATTCCTGATCCCCGTCCCTCTACGCTCTTGAAAACAGAATGCTTCCTGACTCTGGTACGTAAGCCAGGGAAGCTTCAGGACCTCTGAACCCTGTTTTTCCCTTAGACATAGGAAATGGGGTTGGGAGGGTGACTTGAAAAATTAGCCAGCACCATGAAATGTGTTGTTTACTCTAAATCCTGCTCTTATTTTTTTATCCCACTTTTACTATTCACTTTGTGTTCAAAGATGGGACTCATTCTAAAACACATTGAAGCATCCTTGTAAGGTCATCCTGACACAAGTTCCTGGAGAACAGGTAGCATCAAGAGAATGTGAAGGGAAGGAGGTGAGTCCGCAGGACGCCCTGCAACGTGGAAGAAGCCATTTGTCTCAGTTAGGGTCTCTATTGCTGTGAAGAGACACTGTGACCACAGCAACTCATAAGGAAAACATTTAATCAAGGTGGTGGCTTACAGTTCAGAGGTTCAGTCCATCATCATCATGGCGGGGAGCATGGTGGCGTGCAGGCAGATGTAGTAGCTGAGAGTCCTACATCATGTAGGCAACAGGAAATGAACTGAGACACTGGGCAGTATCCTGAGCATAGGAAACCCCAAAGCCCATCCTCACAGTGACACACTTCCCTCAACAAGGTCACACCCACTCCAACAAAACCACATCTCTTAATAGCGCCACTCCTATGAGATCACGGGGGCCAATTGCACAAGCCACCAGCCCATTCCATTTGTGCAGCTGACAGTCTCAGAATACTTGAAGCACTAGGAGTGAGTAACAGCCAGAAAGATGAGTGAACAGGATGTCCCATCAGGTGCCCAGCTGTTCCTTGGCTTAACCAGGAGTACAGTTTGGGGTAGGGAGACCCAAGAAGTCCAGGGGACATTACCTCCTGACTCTCCTCCAGAGTTGAGAATGAGGTGGGAAGCTGGAGGCAGAAGACTCTGAGAC
This sequence comes from Microtus pennsylvanicus, assembly GCF_037038515.1. Taxonomy (NCBI): domain Eukaryota; kingdom Metazoa; phylum Chordata; class Mammalia; order Rodentia; family Cricetidae; genus Microtus; species Microtus pennsylvanicus. The sequence continues at coordinate 18,639 of NW_027460905.1, forward strand.
TCAGCTTCCTCAGAATCCAGGGACCTGTGGAGTCACTGAAGTCTTCTAAGCAGTAGCAACAGGAGATGAGCAGCGCAAGAAGGACCACACTGCTGCGGGTAGCCAGGTGGGGTGGGCTCAGCGGCTCCCTGACCTGAGCGAAGGCATGCAGTGACCACAGGTCAGAGAGGAGAGTCCTCAGCCCCAGGACATACGCATGTGGACCAGCTTCACCAAGCCCATGAGTGCTACAGCCACAGACACCCATGAGGAACAACACCAGCCAAAACAAGCCAGCCTTCAGAGACAGTGTGTTTCTCAGCAGCCATGAGGAAGGAAATCTTGAGGACCAGTCAGGCTGCTCACGGAGGAAGCTAATCCATCAGTGAGGCAATAGATCACTCCTCCACTACCTCAATCAAACGTGGCTTTTTGTGGCAGGCTTGCAGTTTTGCATCCGTGTGGGCAATTGCAACTCCACAGTGTGCAACTCTGCATTAGCATGCATGAACTTGAGGCCAGAAACTGAAAACCTTCCACAAACCAAACTTACCTACACAGCCCGTGAGGCTGTTGACTTGCCTCTTGCAGGAAAGGACGCTCTCATCTGACTTTAGTAAAATATAGCATCTAGTCTGGGGAAATGTCTCAGTCAGTGTGTGCTTTCCACACAGGCATAACGACCTAAATTCAACCCCCAAAACCCGCATCAGTAATCCAGAGGAGGTGGTGTACACCTGTAACCCCATAACTGGAGAGGTTGAGACAGCAGAATTCCTAGGACTTGCTTGCCAGCTGGACTAGTCAAATTAGTGAGTTCTAGGCCTATAAGAGACCCTGTCATAAAATAAGATGTCCAACACTTGACAAACGACACCCAAGGCTGATATCTGGCCTCTACACGCACGTATGCACACGCACAAGCACCCATGTGAACGCACAAAATATAGCAACTACAGAAATACTGACAGACACCAAGCACACTGCTCCCCGCTCCACGCCATCTCTCCACGGCAACCAAGACCAAGAAAGTCTGTCATTAAGGTCCACAAAGAAAAGTGTGTCAACACTGAGGTTTTTGTGGTAAGCCAGTGTGAGGCCTACCTGGAGTTAGCGCGGTTCTGCTGGGCTACTCCATCTCCATGTGGCTGAGGTTTGGTCCTCAAACATGTTGAAGGGTAAGCATATCCTCTTCCCCCCAGGGTTCATTTGCCTGACTGCCCTCAGCCCCGAGTCTGTGGATGCAGAAGTGGAGCAGAGAACCACAGTGCGCCCACCTCAACCGTGGAGCCCCACTACCGAAAGCCAAGGTCAAGCATAGTTTCCCAGCCAAAAGAGCAAAGGGGAAATTGGTTAAAAGAGATACAGCCAGGCTCTCAACCCCTGGTCTTTTTGAAGTGGGAAACCCACCACACATCATAAATGGCATCTTAACAATGCCAACATCAAAAATCATAGAGTGTATTTATAGTCTGACTCTGGCTGTCAGATTCGGTAGTCAGCAACCACATGTAGTTACTTATAGTTCAATTTAAGTCATCAAAGGGGTATACAGTTAAAAATCAGCTCTTCAATCATGCAAGCATTCATTCTGGGTGCTCCCATGTCATATGTGGTCAGTGAGTACCATACTGGGAACAGAAGTTCTAGAAACGCTCTGTCATCACAGACAGTTCCATTTCACGAGGCAGGATGGATGACTCCCAGGTGCTTGTTTCTGGTCCTGGCTTTTGGCTACCCAGTGTGTGGTCTTGGTTGTCAGCTTGCCTGGACTGAGAAATGCCTGAGAGTGGAAACATCTAAGTAAGCATGTTTCCACAGAAAACTAGTCTGTGGGACAGCGCTGAGGAGGGGCAAGACCCTCCTCAAATGTGAGCAGCCTTACCCAAGGGACTGGGGTCCAGAGGGAAGGAAGTTGGAAAGAGGAAGCCAGCAGTGGCTACATGCTCCTGCTCTGAGTACATACATGGCTGCCCTTTTCCATGAAGATCATGCTACAGGGTCATCAGCCTTCCAGGGTGGACCCCAGCAGCCTTCCAAGGAGCATCTAGTCTTTCCACCCTGGACTGCGACTACCTCCATTTACTTAACTGGGAAGCTAAGGTTCTGGGCCTTTGTGATGCAGGGATGAACAGGAAAGTTGCACAATCTTCTGTTGTCAATAAATCCTGCCATTATCCTATATTATTCTATGTTATAGCTACAAATGTGTTCATTGGTTCTATAGCCCTAGAAAATGAATGTAAGCCGCCTGGAGGCGATCGGTGGATACATGGTCATGCTTTCGTTTCCACTTCCAACACACATGAGATATATTGATTTATTGGCCCTTTCCTTTCTCTAAAAGTTCATCGCTGTTATGGTTTGCATCTCAAATGTCCCCCACCCCCAGGCAGTGTCTAAAGCCTTTGTCCATACCTGTTGGTGCCACTTGAAGATTTGGGATCATTGGGAGGTAGCAGATCACTGGGACACGACATAGAAGTGTCTGTTGAGACACAGATCTCTTCTGTTTTCTTTGCTTCTTGGCCACTGTAACATGGGCTGCTTTGCTCTACACCACAGTGGTTCACCTCACCATAGGGCAAGAAGCAACAGTCGCATGATCATGGCACATGACAAAAATGAGTCCTCCTCCTCTTGAGTTGTTCACTTCAGGGATTTTGTTATGGCAGCCAAATCTGGTTAACAAGCAGAGTTGGGGGAAGGAACTGGTTTGTGTTTGGTTGTGTTTTGTTTTGAGCACAAGTTTTTGTCCCAGGATCAGGTCAACTCGGGATTCTAGCTGTGGAACTAGAGATTGCTTCCATCAAGGTTCATCATATAAAAAATAACAGAAATTAATTTGTGCTGCCTTACTCACAAAAGAAAGTTTGTAAGATCACTGTTGTTGAACTCTGAAACACACAGCTTGCTCCAATATTGAAGGTACTTAAGAGGTGAGTGAACAGCCACGCAGCGGGACACCCCACTCTCTAGGACCTCCATAGTGGGACAAAATCCAGGGCCCCTCCCCAACTTCCTTGGCTATTCTAGCCAGGGTTTCCTGTGGATAGGCTCCCCCAAAACCCAACCCCATCTACTGCACACCCCAAGTGACTACCCATACCCCGCCTAAGAGCTGGGAGCTTTATATAATACTGAGGGGACCAAGAGCTTGCTCCAACACTGAGGGAGCTAAGAGAGAGCACCAAGAGAGCAAACCAGGAGAGAAGACCAAGAGAGCAGGCCTATAGAGACCTCAGAAGCTTTTTGGGACAGACATTGACAGTACAGAGCAGACCAAGAAAAACACCCAAATGCTCAGACAACCACTGCAAGAATTGGACCAAGACACAAAGACACTGTCGGCCTCATTTGAAGGAAGAGATGGGTAGGTGCCAATGTAAGAATTCCTCCAACAACCTTAAAAGCAACATGGTACCACCAAAAGCCAGCGGTCACACAACACAACAGGAAGGCGTGATTATCCTGACCTTATTTTAGAAGTAGAAGAAGAAAATGACTTTAAATGTAACTTTATAAAAATGATGGAGACCTTTAAAGAGTAAATGAAAAACTCCTTTAAAGAAATGGAGGAAAAGACAAACAAAAAATTGGAAGAAATAAATCTCTCAAAGAAACTCAAGAAAACCCAATCAAACAGATGAAGGGAACAGTTCAAGTCTTGAATACTGAAATAGAGGTAATAAAGAAAACACAAACCGAGGGAATTCTGGATATGAGAAATCTGGGTAAACAAGCAGGAACTACATAGACAAGTAAAACCAACAGAATACAAGAGATAAAAGAAAGAATCTCAGGTGCTGAAGATACTATAAAGGAAATAGACTCATTGGTCAAAAAAAACCATCAAACCCAACAAATTCTTAACTCAAAACATCCAGGAAATCTGGGACACCATGAAAAGACCAAACCTAAGAATAATAGGGGTAAAAAAAAAGGAGAAGAAGCTCAAAGACACAGAAAATATATTCAACAAAATCATAGAAAAAAACTTTCCCAACATAAAGAAGGATATCCCTATGAAGGTAGAAGCTTACAGAACACCAAATAGACTGGATCAAAATAAAACATTCCCTCACCATATAATAATTAAAACACAAAGCATACAGAGTAAAGAATATTAAGATCTGCAAAAATAAAATCAAGTAACATAAAAGGGTAAACCTATCAGAAATACACCTGAATTTTCAGTGGAAACCATGAAAGCCTAGATAGCTGCAGGCACTAAGATAGGTATTTTTTAAAAATCTAATTTTTTAAAAAAAGGATCTCTGTTGTCCCTGATGGATTCAAGGAAGAGGAGACTGGATTGCCTGGGGATCTAGCAGTGTCTCTACCTCTCACCTGTGTGTCTTCGTCTCATTGCCTGAGTCTTCCAGATCCTCTGACTATCATCCTCTGATTCTGTGACCATAGAGTAAAAGCAATGTCTCTCCGCATCTCCAAGAAACACGAGGCCATTCACAAGGCCCTTGAAACCCAGAGTCCCTGAGACCTAGCTTCAAGTTCCCACACTCATCTTCCAATGGTCCAAACAATCATGGAGGAGGGTGTGACATTTGCTAAGCATGTCCACAGCAGCCACTATGTGTGAATGAGTGGGCAGAGACAGGTCGTAGGAAGGAAGCCATCATGCTGTGGACAGTGATATGAACCAATGGGATGAGGGGGGATGTAAGTTTAAGAAATAAAAGCCCATCCAGCATCTAACCCAAAATACAATTCTGAGTGTCTCTAAGATGAAAACATAGATAATTTCCAGATTGACAATGTCCCTCAGACATGGAAACATACATGTCTGCCTGTTTCCAGAGTTCATGGGCACCTGCACTTGGCAAGCTCATTCTAAAAGTTGAGTGAGTCTAACACTACATTGTTCAACATTTTCTGTAGAAGAAAGACCTAGAAGTCAGCTTTCTCCTGGTGTTCAAAAGACTGAGGTCAATCTTATGCATATATTCATGAGTATGCATTGTTCTCTACAACAAAATTGAACTAGTTTGAAGGAACCATAACTATTTTTCACATTTTCAAGTTCGTTTCTGTAACTACCTTCATTTTAAAATTTCTCCCAGAAATGAGCCCAGCCAGAACTTCATAAACACTAGACAAGCACTCTGCCAGTAACACATCGGGCCCAAGTTGTCCAGTCAAGTTTGTTTTGTAATAAATAATTCTCTAACTGTTTTAGTTTTCAAAATTTAAATATTGACATTCATTGAAAGAGTTTGAAACAAAATAATAAAAGCCAAATTATCATCTTTATATTTTTTGTCACCCAACATGAAAGCATAATGATATTGTGTGCATAGTTTATAACACAGGACAGTGTGTGCACAGTTTATAACACAGGACAGTGTGTGAACAGTTTATAACACAGGACAGTGTGTGCACAGTTTATAACAGAGGACAGTGTGTGCAGAGTTTATAACCCAGGACAGTGTGTGCACAGTTTATAACACAGGACAGTGTGTGCACAGTTTATAATACAGGACAGTATGTGCACAGTTTATAACACAGGACAGTGTGTGCACAGTTTATAACACAGGACAGTGTGTGCACAGTTTATAAAACAGGACAGTGTGTGCACAGTTTATAACACAGGACAGTGTGTAACAGGTTATAACACAGGACAGTGTGTACACAGTTTATAACACAGGACAGTGTGTACACAGTTTATAACACAGGACAGTGTGTGCACAGTTTATAACACAGGACAGTGTGTGCACAGTTTTAACACAGGACAGTGTGTACACAGTTTATAACACAGGACAGTGTGTGCACAGTTTATAACACAGGACAGTGTGTGTACAGTTTATAACACAGGATAGTGTGTGCACAGTTTATAACACAGGACAGTGTGTGCACAGTTTATAACCCAGGATAGTGTGTGCACAGTTTATAAAAAAGGACAGTGTGTGCACAGTTTAAAACAAAGGACAGTGTGTGCACAGTTTATAACTTAGGACAGTGTGTGCACAGTTTATAACACAGGACAGTGTGTGCACATTTTATAACACAGGACAGTGTGTGCACAGTTTATAACACAGGACAGTGTGTGCACAGTTTATAATACAGGACAGTATGTGCACAGTTTATAACACAGGACAGTGTGTGCACAGTTTATAACACAGGACAGTGTGTGCACAGTTTATAAAACAGGACAGTGTGTGCACAGTTTATAACACAGGACAGTGTGTAACAGGTTATAACACAGGACAGTGTGTACACAGTTTATAACACAGGACAGTGTGTACACAGTTTATAACACAGGACAGTGTGTGCACAGTTTATAACACAGGACAGTGTGTGCACAGTTTTAACACAGGACAGTGTGTACACAGTTTATAACACAAGACAGTGTGTGCACAGTTTATAACACAGGACAGTGTGTGCACAGTTTATAACACAGGATAGTGTGTGCACAGTTTATAACACAGGACAGTGTGTGCACAGTTTATAACCCAGGATAGTGTGTGCACAGTTTATAAAACAGGACAGTGTGTGCACAGTTTAAAACAAAGGACAGTGTGTGCACAGTTTATAACTTAGGACAGTGTGTGCACAGTTTATAACACAGGACAGTGTATGCACATTTTATAACACAGGACAGTGTGTGCACAGTTTATAACACAGGACAGTGTGTGCACAGTTTATAATACAGGACAGTGTGTGCACAGTTTATAACACAGGACTGTGTGTGCAGAGTTTATAACACAGGACAGTGTATGCACATTTTATAACACAGGACAGTGTGTGCACAGGTTATAACCCAGGACAGTGTGTGCACAGTTTATAACACAGGACAGTGTGTGCACAGTTTATAACACAGGACAGTGTGTGCACAGTTTATAACACAGGACAGTGTGTGCACAGTTTATAACACAGGACAGTGTGCGCACAGTTTATAACACAGGACAGTGTGTGCACCGTTTTTAACACAGGACAGTGTGTGCACAGTTTATAACACAGGACAGTGTGTGCACAGTTTATAACACAGGACAGTGTGTGCACAGTTTATAACTTAGGACAGTGTGTGCACAGTTTATAACACAGGACAGTGTATGCACATTTTATAACACAGGACAGTGTGTGCACAGTTAATAACACAGGACAGTGTGTGCACAGTTTATAACACAGGACAGTGTGTGCACAGTTTATAACACAGGACTGTGTGTGCAGAGTTTATAACACAGGACAGTGTATGCACATTTTATAACACAGGACAGTGTGTGCACAGGTTATAACCCAGGACAGTGTGTGCACAGTTTATAACACAGGACAGTGTGTGCACAGTTTATAACACAGGACAGTGTGTGCACAGTTTATAACACAGGACAGTGTGTGCACAGTTTATAAAACAGGACAGTGTGCGCACAGTTTATAACACAGGACAGTGTGTGCACCGTTTTTAACACAGGACAGTGTGTGCACAGTTTATAACACAGGACAGTGTGTGCACAGTTTATAACACAGGACAGTGTGTGCACAGTTTATAACACAGGACAGTGTGTGCACAGTTTATAACACAGGACAGTGTGTGCACAGTTTATAACACAGGACAGTGTGTGCACTGTTTATAACCCAGGACAGTGTGTGCACAGTTTATAACACAGGACAGTGTGTGCACAGTTTATAACACAGGACAGTGTGTGCACAGTTTATAACACAGGACAGTGTGTGCACAGTTATAACACAGGACAATGTGTGCACAGTTTATAACACAGGACAGTGTGTGCACAGTTTATAAAACAGGACAGTGTGTGCACAGTTTATAACACAGGACAGTGTGTTCACAGTTTATAAAACAGGACAGTGTGCGCACAGTTTATAACACAGGACAGTGTGTGCACAGTTTATAACACTGGACAGTGTGTGCACAGTTTATAACCAAGGACAGTGTGTGCACAGTTTATAACACAGGACAGTGTGCGCACAGTTTATAACACTGGACAGTGTGTGCACAGTTTATAACACAGGACAGTGTGTGCAGAGTTTATAACACAGAACAGTGTGTTCACAGTTTATAATACAGGACAGTGTGTGCACAGTTTATAACACAGGACAGTGTGTGCAGAGTTTATAACACAGGACAGTGTACGCACATTTTATAACACAGGACAGTGTGTGCACAGGTTATAACACAGGACAGTGTGTGCACAGTTTATAACACCGGATAGTGTGTGCACAGTTTATAACAGAGGACAGTGTGTGCAGAGTTTATAACCCAGGACAGTGTGTGCACAGTTTATAACACAGGACAGTGTGTGCAGAGTTTATAACCCAGGACAGTGTGTGCACATATTATAACACAGGACAGTGTGTGCACAGTTTATAACACAGGACAGTGTGTGCACAGTTTATAAAACAGGACAGTGTGTGCACAGTTTATAACACAGGACAGTGTGTTCACAGTTTATAAAACAGGACAGTGTGCGCACAGTTTATAACCAAGGACAGTGTGTGCACAGTTTATAACACTGGACAGTGTGTGCACAGTTTATAACCAAGGACAGTGTGTGCACAGTTTATAACACAGGACAGTGTGTACACAGTTTATAACAGAGGACAGTGTGTGCACAGTTTATAACACAGGACAGTGTGTGCACAGTTTATAAAACAGGACAGTGTGTGCACAGTTTATAACACAGGACAGTGTGTTCACAGTTTATAAAACAGGACAGTGTGCGCACAGTTTATAACCAAGGACAGTGTGTGCACAGTTTATAACACTGGACAGTGTGTGCACAGTTTATAACCAAGGACAGTGTGTGCACAGTTTATAACACAGGACAGTGTGTGCACAGTTTATAACACAGGACAGTGTGTTCACAGTTTATAAAACAGGACAGTGTGCGCACAGTTTATAACACAGGACAGTGTGTGCACAGTTTATAACACTAGACAGTGTGTGCACAGTTTATAACCAAGGACAGTGTGTGCACAGTTTATAATACAGGACAGTGTGTGCACAGTTTATAACACAGGACTGTGTGTGCAGAGTTTATAACACAGGACAGTGTATGCACATTTTATAACACAGGACAGTGTGTGCACAGGTTATAACACAGGACAGTGTGTGCACAGTTTATAACACCAGATAGTGTGTGCACAGTTTATAACAGAGGACAGTGTGTGCAGAGTTTATAACACAGGACAGTGTGTGCACAGTTTATAACACAGGACAGTGTGTGCAGAGTTTATAACCCAGGACAGTGTGTGCACAGTTTATAACACAGGACAGTGTGTGCACAGTTTATAACACAGGACAGTGTGTGCACAGTTTATAACACAGGACAGTGTGCGCACAGTTTATAACACAGGACAGTGTGTGCACAATTTATAACACTGGACAGTGTGTGCACAGTTTCTAACCAAGGACAGTGTGTGCACAGTTTATAACACAGGACAGTGTGTGCACAGTTTATAACACAGGACAGTGTGTGCACAGTTTATAACCCAGGACAGTGTGTGCACAGTTTATAACCCAGGACAGTGTGTTCACAGTTTATAAAACAGGACAGTGTGCGCACAGTTTATAACACAGGACAGTGTGTGCACAGTTTATAACACTGGACAGTGTGTGCACAGTTTATAACCAAGGACAGTGTGTGCACAATTTATAACACAGGACAGTGTGTGCACAGTTTATAACAGAGGACAGTGTGTGCACAGTTTATAACACAGGACAGTGTGTGCACAGTTTATAATACAGGACAGTGTGTGCACAGTTTATAACACAGGACAGTGTGTAACAGTTTATAACACATGACAGTGTTTGCACAGTTTATAACACAGGGTAGTGTGTGCACAGTTTATAACACAGGACAGTGTGTACACAGTTTATAACACAGGACAGTGTGTGCACAGTTTATAACACAGGACAGTGTGTGCACAGTTTATAACACAGGACAGTGTGTGCACAGTTTATAACACAGGACAGTGTGTGCACAGTTTATAACACAGGACAGTGTGTGCACAGTTTATAACACAGGACAGTGTTGCACAGTTTATAACACAGGACAGTGTGTGCACAGTTTATAACACAGGACAGTGTGTGCACAGTTTATAACACAGGACAGTGTGTGCACAGTTTATAACAGAGGACAGTGTGTGCAGAGTTTATAACCCAGGACAGTGTGTGCACAGTTTATAAAACAGGACAGTGTGCGCACAGTTTATAACACAGGACAGTGTGTGCACCGTTTTTAACACAGGACAGTGTGTGCACAGTTTATAACACAGGACAGTGTGTGCACAGTTTATAACACAGGACAGTGTGTGCACAGTTTATAACACAGGACAGTGTGTGCACAGTTTATAACACAGGACAGTGTGTGCACAGTTTATAATACAGGACAGTGTGTGCACTGTTTATAACCCAGGACAGTGTGTGCACAGTTTATAACACAGGACAGTGTGTGCACAGTTTATAACACAGGACAGTGTGTGCACAGTTTATAACACAGGACAGTGTGTGCACAGTTATAACACAGGACAATGTGTGCACAGTTTATAACACAGGACAGTGTGTGCACAGTTTATAAAACAGGACAGTGTGCGCACAGTTTATAACACAGGACAGTGTGTGCACAGTTTATAACACTGGACAGTGTGTGCACAGTTTATAACCAAGGACAGTGTGTGCACAGTTTATAACACAGGACAGTGTGCGCACAGTTTATAACACTGGACAGTGTGTGCACAGTTTATAACACAGGACAGTGTGTGCAGAGTTTATAACACAGAACAGTGTGTTCACAGTTTATAATACAGGACAGTGTGTGCACAGTTTATAACACAGGACTGTGTGTGCAGAGTTTATAACACAGGACAGTGTATGCACATATTATAACACAGGACAGTGTGTGCACAGGTTATAACACAGGACAGTGTGTGCACAGTTTATAACACCGGATAGTGTGTGCACAGTTTATAACAGAGGACAGTGTGTGCAGAGTTTATAACCCAGGACAGTGTGTGCACAGTTTATAACACAGGACAGTGTGTGCAGAGTTTATAACCCAGGACAGTGTGTGCACAGTTTATAACACAGGACAGTGTGTGCACAGTTTATAACACAGGACAGTGTGTGCACAGTTTATAAAACAGGACAGTGTGTGCACAGTTTATAACACAGGACAGTGTGTTCACAGTTTATAAAACAGGACAGTGTGCGCACAGTTTATAACCAAGGACAGTGTGTGCACAGTTTATAACACTGGACAGTGTGTGCACAGTTTATAACCAAGGACAGTGTGTGCACAGTTTATAACACAGGACAGTGTGTACACAGTTTATAACAGAGGACAGTGTGTGCACAGTTTATAACACAGGACAGTGTGTGCACAGTTTATAACACAGGACAGTGTGTGCACAGTTTATAACACACGACAGTGTGTAACAGTTTATAACACATGACAGTGTTTGCACAGTTTATAACACAGGATAGTGTGTGCACAGTTTATAACACAGGACAGTGTGTACACAGTTTATAACACAGGACAGTGTGTGCACAGTTTATAACACAGGACAGTGTGTGCACAGTTTATAACACAGGACAGTGTGTGCACAGTTTATAAAACAGGACAGTGTGTGCACAGTTTATAACACAGGACAGTGTGTTCACAGTTTATAAAACAGGACAGTGTGCGCACAGTTTATAACACAGGACAGTGTGTGCACAGTTTATAACACTGGACAGTGTGTGCACAGTTTATAACCAAGGACAGTGTGTGCACAGTTTATAATACAGGACAGTGTGTGCACAGTTTATAACACAGGACTGTGTGTGCAGAGTTTATAACACAGGACAGTGTATGCACATTTTATAACACAGGACAGTGTGTGCACAGGTTATAACACAGGACAGTGTGTGCACAGTTTATAACACCAGATAGTGTGTGCACAGTTTATAACAGAGGACAGTGTGTGCAGAGTTTATAACACAGGACAGTGTGTGCACAGTTTATAACACAGGACAGTGTGTGCAGAGTTTATAACCCAGGACAGTGTGTGCACAGTTTATAACACAGGACAGTGTGTGCACAGTTTATAACACAGGACAGTGTGTGCACAGTTTATAACACAGGACAGTGTGCGCACAGATTATAACACAGGACAGTGTGTGCACAATTTATAACACTGGACAGTGTGTGCACAGTTTCTAACCAAGGACAGTGTGTGCACAGTTTATAACACAGGACAGTGTGTGCACAGTTTATAACACAGGACAGTGTGTGCACAGTTTATAAAACAGGACAGTGTGTGCACAGTTTATAACCCAGGACAGTGTGTTCACAGTTTATAAAACAGGACAGTGTGCGCACAGTTTATAACACAGGACAGTGTGTGCACAGTTTATAACACTGGACAGTGTGTGCACAGTTTATAACCAAGGACAGTGTGTGCTCAATTTATAACACAGGACAGTGTGTGCACAGTTTATAACAGAGGACAGTGTGTGCACAGTTTATAACCCAGGACAGTGTGTGCACAGTTTATAACACAGGACAGTGTTGCACAGTTTATAACACAGGACAGTGTGTAACAGTTTATAACACATGACAGTGTTTGCACAGTTTATAACACAGGGTAGTGTGTGCACAGTTTATAACACAGGACAGTGTGTACACAGTTTATAACACAGGACAGTGTGTGCACAGTTTATAACACAGGACAGTGTGTGCACAGTTTATAACACAGGACAGTGTGTGCACAGTTTATAACACAGGACAGTGTGTGCACAGTTTATAACACAGGACAGTGTGTGCACAGTTTATAACACAGGACAGTGTTGCACAGTTTATAACACAGGACAGTGTGTGCACAGTTTATAACACAGGACAGTGTGTGCACAGTTTATAACACAGGACAGTGTGTGCACAGTTTATAACAGAGGACAGTGTGTGCAGAGTTTATAACCCAGGACAGTGTGTGCACAGTTTATAAAACAGGACAGTGTGCGCACAGTTTATAACACAGGACAGTGTGTGCACCGTTTTTAACACAGGACAGTGTGTGCACAGTTTATAACACAGGACAGTGTGTGCACAGTTTATAACACAGGACAGTGTGTGCACAGTTTATAACACAGGACAGTGTGTGCACAGTTTATAACACAGGACAGTGTGTGCACAGTTTATAACACAGGACAGTGTGTGCACTGTTTATAACCCAGGACAGTGTTGCACAGTTTATAACACAGGACAGTGTGTGCACAGTTTATAACACAGGACAGTGTGTGCACAGTTTATAACACAGGACAGTGTGTGCACAGTTATAACACAGGACAATGTGTGCACAGTTTATAACACAGGACAGTGTGTGCACAGTTTATAAAACAGGACAGTGTGTGCACAGTTTATAACACAGGACAGTGTGTTCACAGTTTATAAAACAGGACAGTGTGCGCACAGTTTATAACACAGGACAGTGTGTGCACAGTTTATAACACTGGACATTGTGTGCACAGTTTATAACACTGGACAGTGTGTGCACACTTTATAACACAGGACAGTGTGCGCACAGTTTATAACACTGGACAGTGTGTGCACAGTTTATAACACAGGACAGTGTGTGCAGAGTTTATAACACAGAACAGTGTGTTCACAGTTTATAATACAGGACAGTGTGTGCACAGTTTATAACACAGGACTGTGTGTGCAGAGTTTATAACACAGGACATTGTATGCACATTTTATAACACAGGACAGTGTGTGCACAGGTTATAACACAGGACAGTGTGTGCACAGTTTATAACACCGGATAGTGTGTGCACAGTTTATAACAGAGGACAGTGTGTGCAGAGTTTATAACCCAGGACAGTGTGTGCACAGTTTATAACACAGGACAGTGTGTGCAGAGTTTATAACCCAGGTTAGTGTGTGCACAGTTTATAACACAGGACAGTGTGTGCACAGTTTATAACACAGGACAGTGTGTGCACAGTTTATAACACAGGACAGTGTGTGCACAGTTTATAACCCAGGACAGTGTGTTCACAGTTTATAAAACAGGACAGTGTGCGCACAGTTTATAACCAAGGACAGTGTGTGCACAGTTTATAACACTGGACAGTGTGTGCACAGTTTATAACCAAGGACAGTGTGTGCACAGTTTATAACACAGGACAGTGTGTACACAGTTTATAACAGAGGACAGTGTGTGCACAGTTTATAACACAGGACAGTGTGTGCACAGTTTATAACACAGGACAGTGTGTGCACAGTTTATAACACAGGACAGTGTGTAACAGTTTATAACACATGACAGTGTTTGCACAGTTTATAACACAGGATAGTGTGTGCACAGTTTATAACACAGGACAGTGTGTACACAGTTTATAACACAGGACAGTGTGTGCACAGTTTATAACACAGGACAGTGTGTGCACAGTTTATAACACAGGACAGTGTGTGCACAGTTTATAAAACAGGACAGTGTGTGCACAGTTTATAACACAGGACAGTGTGTTCACAGTTTATAAAACAGGACAGTGTGCGCACAGTTTATAACACAGGACAGTGTGTGCACAGTTTATAACACTGGACAGTGTGTGCACAGTTTATAACCAAGGACAGTGTGTGCACAGTTTATAATACAGGACAGTGTGTGCACAGTTTATAACACAGGACTGTGTGTGCAGAGTTTATAACACAGGACAGTGTATGCACATTTTATAACACAGGACAGTGTGTGCACAGGTTATAACACAGGACAGTGTGTGCACAGTTTATAACACCAGATAGTGTGTGCACAGTTTATAACAGAGGACAGTGTGTGCAGAGTTTATAACACAGGACAGTGTGTGCACAGTTTATAACACAGGACAGTGTGTGCAGAGTTTATAACACAGGACAGTGTGTGCACAGTTTATAACACAGGACAGTGTGTGCACAGTTTATAACACAGGACAGTGTGTGCACAGTTTATAACACAGGACAGTGTGCGCACAGTTTATAACACAGGACAGTGTGTGCACAATTTATAACACTGGACAGTGTGTGCACAGTTTCTAACCAAGGACAGTGTGTGCACAGTTTATAACACAGGACAGTGTGTGCACAGTTTATAACACAGGACAGTGTGTGCACAGTTTATAAAACAGGACAGTGTGTGCACAGTTTATAACCCAGGACAGTGTGTTCACAGTTTATAAAACAGGACAGTGTGCGCACAGTTTATAACACAGGACAGTGTGTGCACAGTTTATAACACTGGACAGTGTGTGCACAGTTTATAACCAAGGACAGTGTGTGCACAATTTATAACACAGGACAGTGTGTGCACAGTTTATAACACTGGACAGTGTGTGCACAGTTTATAACACAGGACAGTGTGTACACAGTTTATAACACAGGACAGTGTGTGCACAGTTTATAACACTGGACAGTGTGTGCACAGTTTATAACACAGGACAGTGTGTACACAGTTTATAACACAGGATAGTGTGTGCACAGTTATAACACAGGACAATGTGTGCACAGTTTATAACACAGGACAGTGTGTGCACAGTTTATAAAACAGGACAGTGTGTGCACAGTTTATAACACAGGACAGTGTGTTCACAGTTTTTAAAACAGGACAGTGTGCGCACAGTTTATAACACAGGACAGTGTGTGCACAGTTTATAACACTGGACAGTGTGTGCACAGTTTATATCCAAGGACAGTGTGTGCACAGTTTATAACACAGGACAGTGTGCGCACAGTTTATAACACTGGACAGTGTGTGCACAGTTTATAACACAGGACAGTGTGTGCAGAGTTTATAACACAGAACAGTGTGTTCACAGTTTATAATACAGGACAGTGTGTGCACAGTTTATAACACAGGACTGTGTGTGCAGAGTTTATAACACAGGACAGTGTATGCACATTTTATAACACAGGACAGTGTGTGCACAGGTTATAACACAGGACAGTGTGTGCACAGTTTATAACACCTGATAGTGTGTGCACAGTTTATAACAGAGGACAGTGTGTGCAGAGTTTATAACCCAGGACAGTGTGTGCACAATTTATAACACTGGACAGTGTGTGCACAGTTTATAACCAAGGACAGTGTGTGCACAGTTTACAACACAGGACAGTGTGTGCACAGTTTATAACACAGGACAGTGTGTGCACAGTTTATAAAACAGGACAGTGTGTGCACAGTTTATAACCCAGGACAGTGTGTTCACAGTTTATAAAACAGGACAGTGAGCGCACAGTTTATAACACAGGACAGTGTGTGCACAGTTTATAACACTGGACAGTGTGTGCACAGGTTATAACACAGGACAGTGTGTGCACAGTTTATAACACCGGATAGTGTGTGCACAGTTTATAACAGAGGACAGTGTGTGCAGAGTTTATAACCCAGGACAGTGTGTGCACAGTTTATAACACAGGACAGTGTGTGCAGAGTTTATAACCCAGGACAGTGTGTGCACAGTTTATAACACAGGACAGTGTGTGCACAGTTTATAACACAGGACAGTGTGTGCACAGTTTATAACACAGGACAGTGTGCGCACAGTTTATAACACAGGACAGTGTGTGCACAATTTATAACACGGGAGAGTGTGTGCACAGTTTCTAACCAAGGACAGTGTGTGCACAGTTTATAACACAGGACAGTGTGTGCACAGTTTATAACACAGGACAGTGTGTGCACAGTTTATAACACAGGACAGTGTGTGCACAGTTTATAACCCAGGACAGTCTGTTCACAGTTTATAAAACAGGACAGTGTGCGCACAGTTTATAACACAGGACAGTGTGTGCACAGTTTATAACATGGACAGTGTGTGCACAGTTTATAACACTGGACAGTGTGTGCACAGTTTATAACCAAGGACAGTGTGTGCACAGTTTATAACACAGGACAGTGTGTGCACAGTTTATAACACAGGACAGTGTGTGCACAGTTTATAACACAGGACAGTGTGTGCACAGTTTATAACACAGGACAGTGTGTAACAGTTTATAACACATGACAGTGTTTGCACAGTTTATAACACAGGATAGTGTGTGCACAGTTTATAACACAGGACAGTGTGTACACAGTTTATAACACAGGACAGTGTGTGCACAGTTTATAACACTGGACAGTGTGTGCACAGTTTATAACACAGGACAGTGTGTACACAGTTTATAACACAGGACAGTGTGTGCACAGTTTATAACCCAGGACAGTGTGTGCACAGTTTATAACCCAGGACAGTGTGTGCACAGTTTATAACACAGGACAGTGTGTGCACAGTTTATAACACAGGACAGTGTGTGCACATTTTATAACACAGGACAGTGTGTGCACAGTTTATAACACAGGACAGTGTGTGCACAGTTTATAACACAGGATAGTGTGTGCACAGTTTATAACACAGGACAGTATGTGCAGAGTTTATAACACAGGACAGTGTGTGCACAGTTTATAACACAGGTTAGTGTGTGCACAGTTTATAACACAGGACAGTGTGTGCACATTTTATAACACAGGACAGTGTGTGCACAGTTTATAACACAGGACAGTGTGTGCACAGTTTATAACACAGGACAGTGTGTGCACAGTTTATAACACAGGACAGTGTGTGCACAGTTTATAACACAGGACAGTGTGTGCACAGTTTATAACACAGGACAGTGTGTGCACAGTTTATAACCAAGGACAGTGTGTGCACAGTTTATAACACAGGACAGTGTGTGCACAGTTTATAACACAGGACAGTGTGTGCACAGTTTATAACACAGGACAGTGTGTGCACAGTTTATAACACAGGACAGTGTGTGCACAGTTTATTACAAGGACAGTGTGTGCACAGTTTATAACACAGGACAGTGTGTGCACAGTTTATAACACAGGACAGTGTGTGCAGAGTTTATAACATAGGACAGTGTGTGCATAGTTTATAACACAGGACAGTGTGTGCACAGTTTATAACACAGGACTGTGTGTGCAGAGTTTATAACACAGGACAGTGTATGCACATTTTATAACACAGGACAGTGTGTGCACAGTTTATAACACAGGACAGTGTGTGCAGAGTTTATAACCCAGGACAGTGTGTGCACAGTTTATAACACAGGACAGTGTGTGCACAGTTTATAACACAGGACAGTGTGTGCACAGTTTATTACAAGGACAGTGTGTGCACAGTTTATAACACAGTTTAGTGTGTGCACAGTTTATAACACAGGACAGTGTGTGCACATTTTATAACACAGGACAGTGTGTGCACAGTTTATAACACAGGACAGTGTGTGCACAGTTTATAACACAGGACAGTGTGTGCACAGTTTATAACACAGGACAGTGTGTGCACAGTTTTTAACACAGGACAGGTTGTGCACAGTTTATAACACAGGACTGTGTGTGCACAGTTTATAACCAAGGACAGTGTGTGCACAGTTTATAACACAGGACAGTGTGTGCACAGTTTATAACACAGGACAGTGTGTGCACAGTTTATTACAAGGACAGTGTGTGCACAGTTTATAACACAGGACAGTGTGTGCACAGTTTATTACAAGGACAGTGTGTGCACAGTTTATAACACAGGACAGTGTGTGCACAGTTTATTACAAGGACAGTGTGTGCACAGTTTATAACACAGGACAGTGTGCGCACAGTTTATAACACAGGACAGTGTGTGCACAGTTTATAACACTGGACAGTGTGCCCAGTTTATAACCAAGGACAGTGTGTGCACAGTTTATAACACAGGACAGTGTGTGCACAGTTTATAACACAGGACAGTGTGTGCACAGTTTATTACAAGGACAGTGTGTGCACAGTTTATAACACAGGACAGTGTGTGCACAGTTTATTACAAGGACAGTGTGTGCACAGTTTATAACACAGGACAGTGTGCACACAGTTTATAACCAAGGACAGTGTGTGCACAGTTTTTAACACAGGACAGTGTGTGCACAGTTTATAACACAGGACAGTGTGTGCACAGTTTATAACCAAGGACAGTGTGTGCACAGTTTATAACACAGGACAGTGTGTGCACAGTTTATAACACAGGACAGTGTGTGCACAGTTTATTACAAGGACAGTGTGTGCACAGTTTATAACACAGGACAGTGTGTGCACAGTTTATTACAAGGACAGTGTGTGCACAGTTTATAACACAGGACAGTGTGCGCACAGTTTATAACACAGGACAGTGTGTGCACAGTTTATAACACTGGACAGTGTGT
Organism: Microtus pennsylvanicus; assembly: GCF_037038515.1. Lineage (NCBI taxonomy): Eukaryota > Metazoa > Chordata > Mammalia > Rodentia > Cricetidae > Microtus > Microtus pennsylvanicus. The sequence goes on from NW_027460905.1 coordinate 37,817, forward strand.
GCACAGTTTATAACCAAGGACAGTGTGTGCACAGTTTATAACACATGACAGTGTGTGCACAGTTTATAACACAGGACAGTGTGTGCACAGTTTATAACACAGGACAGTGTGTAACAGTTTATAACACATGACAGTGTTTGCACAGTTTATAACACAGGATAGTGTGTGCACAGTTTATAACACAGGACAGTGTGTACACAGTTTATAACACAGGACAGTGTGTGCACAGTTTATAACACAGGACAGTGTGTGCACAGTTTATAACACAGGACAGTGTGTACACAGTTTATAACACAGGACAGTGTGTGCACAGTTTATAACACAGGACAGTGTGTGCACAGTTTATTACAAGGACAGTGTGTGCACAGTTTATAACACAGGACAGTGTGCACACAGTTTATAACCAAGGACAGTGTGTGCACAGTTTTTAACACAGGACAGTGTGTGCACAGTTTATAACACAGGACAGTGTGTGCACAGTTTATAACCAAGGACAGTGTGTGCACAGTTTATAACACAGGACAGTGTGTGCACAGTTTATAACACAGGACAGTGTGTGCACAGTTTATTACAAGGACAGTGTGTGCACAGTTTATAACACAGGACAGTGTGTGCACAGTTTATTACAAGGACAGTGTGTGCACAGTTTATAACACAGGACAGTGTGCGCACAGTTCATAACACAGGACAGTGTGTGCACAGTTTATAACACTGGACAGTGTGTGCACAGTTTATAACCAAGGACAGTGTGTGCACAGTTTATAACACATGACAGTGTGTGCACAGTTTATAACACAGGACAGTGTGTGCACAGTTTATAACACAGGACAGTGTGTAACAGTTTATAACACATGACAGTGTTTGCACAGTTTATAACACAGGATAGTGTGTGCACAGTTTATAACACAGGACAGTGTGTACACAGTTTATAACACAGGACAGTGTGTGCACAGTTTATAACACAGGACAGTGTGTGCACAGTTTATAACACAGGACAGTGTGTACACAGTTTATAACACAGGACAGTGTGTGCACAGTTTATAACACAGGACAGTGTGTGCACAGTTTATAACACAGGACAGTGTGTGCACAGTTTATAACACAGGACAGTGTGTGCACAGTTTATAACCCAGGACTGTGTGTGCACAGTTTATAACATAGGACAGTGTGTGCACAGTTTATAACAGAGGACAGTGTGTGCAGAGTTTATAACATAGGACAGTGTGTGCATAGTTTATAACACAGGACAGTGTGTGCACAGTTTATAACACAGGACTGTGTGTGCAGAGTTTATAACACAGGACAGTGTATGCACATTTTATAACACAGGACAGTGTGTGCACAGTTTATAATACAGGACAGTGTGTGCACAGTTTATAACACAGGATAGTGTGTGCACAGTTTATAACACAGGACAGTGTGTGCAGAGTTTATAACACAGGACAGTGTGTGCACAGTTTATAACACAGGTTAGTGTGTGCACAGTTCATAACACAGGACAGTGTGTGCACATTTTATAACACAGGACAGTGTGTGCACAGTTTATAACACAGGACAGTGTGTGCACAGTTTATAACACAGGACAGTGTGTGCACAGTTTATAACACAGGACTGTGTGTGCAGATTTTGTAACACAGGACAGTGTGTGCACAGTTTATAACACAGGACAATGTGTGCACAGTTTATAACACAGGACACTGTGTACACAGTTAATGATAAGTGCAAATGCACAGTGAAATATTCAGGAGCTGACCCATGCAGCCCTCATGAAGGGCCCACTCCTGAGACTGGCCTTGGAACAGGGAGCCTAAGATTCCAGCACAGCTCTATACTCAACAGCAGCAGAGGGCGCTCTCTTTCCCAGCCCCCAGAAGGTAGCAAGGATTAGAGCCTGAAAGACTTGGCATTCCTGAAGCCAAGGTCGACTCTGGCTTTGTATATCTAACATAGGAAACTATAGAAAACCATCCATTGGCTTTGTTTTTGATGTGCGGCAGTTTCTGTGGGACCATCTGTCTCCCGAGAAGGACGCGGCACCATATCCATGTGGCATCATAATGAACACCTGAGTTTTGTCCCCCACATGCCAAAACGACAGATCCCCACCACAGACACTCAGCCTGAGAAAGGTCAAGAACAAAGGCTTCCGTGTGCTGATACGACTTTAAGGAAGAGTATCTGAAAATAAAAATGACAAGGTTACCCATGGAGATGCTGAAGGGAAAGATAAGGAGCCAACAGAACAGAAATGGGAAAGATAAAGAAAGAAAGGCAGACACTGGAGAAGCTCCTACCTGTGCTCCTGGCTGGGTCCACACTGACCCAGTACCACCAGTGGTAGCAGCGCTGTCTGATAGACGGTCGCCCCAGCCAGACAAAAACCTTGAACTCCACAAGCTCAAATAATTCATCCAAAGCCAGTCAGCTGCTTTACCAGCAGAATTGAAATCCAAACTAGGTGTAACTCACCTCAGCCTCCCCCACACCCTGCACTCTCAAAGACAGGAATTCTCAGCTTGCAAGCATTTGCGGGGGCGCACGGCTGTGAGCATGAATTCGAGCTCACACATGCCACGGTATGAATGAGGACGGCAAAGAACAAGCCTGGGTGTCAGTTCTCACCTATGACCGTCTGAGGTAGGGGCTCCTGCTTGCTGCTGACCATGGGCTTGCCACCTGGCCCATGCATTCTCCTGTCTCTGTCTCTGCCCTACATCTTGTTGTGGTAGTGAGATACAGACACTACGGTGTTCAGCTTTACCTGGGTCCCGGGGATCCAAAGCCAGAGCCCCACACCTGTACAGCAAGTACGTTACCCACTGACCCACCTCCCCAACCCGGTGGCCAGCGCTTTTGAGACACAATAACAGTGAACTGGAAGAAAACACTTCTGGCTGAGTGGAATGAAAAGAGAACTGCAACCAGGAAGCTGGGAGCCAAGGCTTCTCAGACCAATGCCCCTCTGGGCGCCAGCTAAAAGTGCACCTTCTCCAGCCTACTCTCCAGAAGGGGTGAAACCTCGGAATCACAGCTTCCTCGGCACCAGTTCCGAGACGGGTGTTCTGGAAACCCTGATGGGAAGCCAGGGCACAAAGTATGAGATGGTGTGGAAAGGGAAGCAGAAGGCAGTGTGTTGTAACACTTCAGGAAGCGCAAATGAAGGGGAAACCATGTCCCACCAAACGCTCGGCCCACTCCTCCGCTTTTGAAGAGTCTTTGTCTCACAAAGAGAATATTCTGGAAGAGCTGGGCACGGTAGAGGGAGGGAGGAGGGGTGTTGAGCATCACTTAGTGCCAAACCTAAGCTAAGGCTTAAAGTAGTTATTAATACTTGATCTAAGGTTATAGACGGATAAGGAATGAAAACACAGGAAGGAATGCTCAAAGTCAGTGTTATTGATTTACACTCTGAGAGAAATGCCAGAACTATTATTTAGATGTCAAAATAACTCCAAGAAGAGCACTAGGCTGTTTTGATAATTTGAAACCGAATACCTGCCTGCTTTGAGACAAGGCTTTCAGACACCCAACCTCCGTCAATCCCTCTGGGATGCCCTGAGCAGGCCACATTTCTCTTCAAAGGTTATACCGTGTTAAATTATACGCAATTTCAAAAAGAGCAAACCCTTGTCTTGAGTTGAGTCCCCTTCTCTTAAAAGCATGTTTTGGCTCAAATTAATTTATAGCCCAAGGGGATTTGGGGAGAAGAGAAAGCTTGAAATTCCAAATGAAAATAGCCCAGAATCTGGTTGCTTCTTAAATATCAAGAGATGTTGTTTGGGGATGAGGAGGAGCTTTTCAGCCTTACAGGTAAATGAAGCAACCCTGGGACTGTGAGGTCCAGCAGACACTTCCAGGGGAAAGGGAGCTGGAGCCAGAGAGCATGAAGTAGGAGCCCAGCACCCAGAAGACGCTTAGCAGCCCAGAGGCACTAAAGCAGGAGAACCGAGGTGGGGGGGGGGGGCGTGTTAGTCTAGTGGGCACTTGATCCCAAAGCCCTCACTGGAGAAGGGTCAGCAGGTGGCTCAGATTGCAAATCTGTGCAATTTATGACAAGCTTCTGTCTTCTTCCCATGCTCCTCACCTTCTGTTTGAGATGCAGTTCTATGGAGGTCCTGCGGTTAATCACAATATTAAATTCAGAATAACCTCCCAAGTCTTATCCGATGTCACCCCAAGTCTAAGGACTTAGCTTTCTGCAGTTCCACCATAGAAAAGCAAATGTTGTGGGGAGCGGTGGGCTGTGTTCTGGCCGCCCTGGCTCCCGCATGGCTAGCTTATGCCCCGAAATAATTACATGGAAACTGTATTCTTTTAAACATTGCTTGGCCCATTAGTTTTAACCTCTTCTTGGCTAGCTCTTACATATTGATCTAACCCATTTCTAATATTTTGTGTAGCACCACGAGCTGGCTTACCAGGAAAGATCTTAACCTGCATCTGTCTGGAGTAGGAGAATCATGGCAACTGTCTGACTCGGCTTCTTTTTCCCAGCATTCTGTCTGTCTACTCCACCTACCTAATTTTCTGTCCTATCAGGGCCAAGGCAGTCTCTTTATTTAACCAATGAAATTAACACAAAACAGAAGACTCTCCCCCATCATTTCCTCTTTTTCTGTTTAAACAAAAAAGAAAGGCTTTCACTTTAACATAGTAAGATTAGATATAACAAAACAGTTATCAAGCAAGAATTACAGTGACAATATTTATATCTATTTTATCCTTTATCATAACTAAGGAAAACAATAACTATCTATATATTCTTCAACTCCATCAAAGACTCCAGAAGGATATAATATTACCTAAGTAAACAAGAAGTAAGTAACTTCTAAAATTCTAGAAATGACAGAGACATCTCGCTGCCTGGACAGTCACCCAAAGTTCTTCTGTACCATTGGGGCATCCATCTTAGGCCTATAGGCCCATAGTTTCTAACAGATATTTCCATGAAGTAGGAAAATTCCAAAGACAGTTCAGTCACTTTCTGCTTTGTCCTGCAGAATGTCTTGCAGACTCTTTCATGAATCAGGAACCCCGAAAGACCATCTCACCTTTAGGCAAGTTCAGCAGTCCTCTCTCTGCGGGTTCTCTGTGTCCAGTTTATGCATCAGTCCAGGCAAGATCAGTTTCTTGCCCAAATGGGTAACCAACTCCATAAGGAGCCTCTTCGATGCCCATCTTCCTCTTGAAGTAGATTGGTGCTGCCAGGAACAGACGTGTCTCATTGTCATGAAAAGCCATAAATTATTAAAACATTTAAATGCCATATTCTGTAGCCTTTGAAAGATATGAAGAATGCCTATCTAACTGAAATATATCTCTATATATCTAGAAAATCTAACTAACATGACTACAAGCTTGACTATTATTGATGACTATTCATTAACAACCCATATTTCCTAATTATAATTACATTTTTAAATGAACTACACAATCACAATACCTTAATCAAGATCAGAAATACATATACATATAACAAAATTGACCTTAAATCCATAGCAATGCAATTTATTCATATCTATATCAAGCAAATATAGTGATTCCCCCGACCACCAAAAAAAAAAAAATGCCCTAGTCTTAGGACCTGAGGTCACCTATATAATAATGTTTTTGAAGTAACCCCTTTTGCTCGTTGTTGGTAAGCTTAACAAATGTCCTTTGAAATATAAGATTTTTAAAGACCCCAAAGTGAGAGTCTAGAGCAACCATGTGAGGGATGACTGAATGCATCCATCTATGTGTGCTGTGTGCTAGATCACCAAGCCTCGTGTGACCTTGGAGTTGCGGAGAGATACAGAAGTCTGCTCTCTAGCATTAAAAAATAATGACTCTAAATCTCTATCACAATCACCATTTTCCGACTAGGATGATGGAGCCCTTAGACAGTAAGTACAATGGCAAAGGTTCTGGTTCCAGCCCTGACTTCGTTAAGTCTCAGGCATGTGGCGTGTTAGGCAGGAGTCATTCATTAGCCCAGCTCTTCCTAGGCTCTCACCGTGCTCCTGCCCCACAGTGACACTCTCGGGATGTGTGTGCCCGTGCCTTCTTGACTTAACCCTTTAAGAGTTTGGCGTCCTCGTGTTTCTCTCCAGTCTTTGTTACTCTTTGAATCCACAGTTTGGCACACTAGACACTCAGTGTGTACCTCCATCCTGTGTAAGTCTCCTCTTGAAAACTCCCTTAATCTCCTGGACACAGAGACCCATCAACAATTATAAGGCCAAGGGCACAATGAGGGTAGAGACATGGCTGTGGTGAAAACACAAAAGGAACAGGCTGTGGGTAAGACTTCTTGAAAGAAAGCATACATGATGTTGGTGTGTTCTATGAGGTCACCTGATTCAACGCAGCTATGTCAGATAACAGTGTCTGCCGGGAAAGCATCCGTGGCCAGCCGGTGGGGCCACGCTCAAGATCCTCCTGTCACCAACACCAAGAGAACTGCAAGAACCACGCCCTCCTCTTTTGTGGTGACTGATCCAAGTGGCCAACCCACAAAACAAAATGAGCAGTAAGTGAATTCTCCTGTTACTAGCTCAAGGACACTTTGCTTCAGTGACAAGTCTGGCTAGTTGGCATTATAAAACACTGTATTCTCACTGAATTCCCAAGAAACCACCAGGCTCTTGCTCTATGGTTACTCCAGCTTGACTCAACTTAAAACCATCTTATACCTAACTGTAGACCCCAACCTTTGTTTCTTTACAACATTTTCTTTAGAAAAAAAACAATGATTAATTCTTTCTCAGTCACTTCAAAATACTTATGTCTTATGTCTTGGTATAGACCTGTAATCAAGCACTTGGGAGGCAGAGGCAGGAGGGTTATAAGTTTGAGGCCAGTCTGGTATACTCAGGAAAATGGACTTCAATAAAGGAACAAAAGAATTACATGACAAGTAAGGTTGTTGAAGTCTCCTTCCTGTTTGACAAGTCACAGTATCTTTCTGAAGGACCTGGGGTCCATCCTTTTGAAATAGAGTTGTTAAGGCAACACCCCTCCCCCAGTCTCACTTTGAGAGTAGCAGCCTGCTTGGATAGGTGTCAAAATGCCTAATCATGGCGAAATCACTTGAAAATACAGACCCAATCTATGCTCGGGGCATCACTCCTTGACCTCTGACCTTTCTCCTTCACTAGAGTGGAGAAAGGGGGAAGTTTCCTCTTGTTGCCTCAAGGGGTGATGTCACAATGAACACAGGATTCTTAAGCTCTTTGTGGCAAAGTGCCCATGTCTGGTGTGAACCACCACCAAGTTGTTTGGGAAATATACAGTCAAATGTCATTCGGTGACTTTGGATGTGAGAACGGTGACAGTGTAGACCTAGACAAACTGAAGACTACAATGTTACCAGCTGAGGTCATCTTGTGAAGGGAAGCAAAAGGAGATTTCGTCCATGTGGCCGCTGTGGGAAGAGGAACAAATAAAGATGTCTAGTGACCCCCAAGTTCAGCGCTGGGGTACTGACGTGAGGTTTAGGTTTAAACAGAGGGCAAGAAGCTTCATACCTAAGTGGTCTTGATCACAGTGGGGACCTACCCATCGCTGGCCCATGTCTGTGGTCTGTCCTGCCAGATGGTTCAGTGAGTTACCAGAAGAGATGGTTCAGTGAGTTACCAGAACAGTGTAAAGTCTCTTCCTAGAGAGCAAGGTCTCTCTGGCTGGTACCAGGCCTGTTCCTTATTTCTTCAGGAATTTTTAGGCGAATCCCAGTTTCTTGGGAACCACCGTTTCTGAGCCAAATGGACAGGTTCAAGTGTCCCTCTCTAGAACGGGACTGCAGGACAGTTACGTGATTGCACAAGATCGTTTCTAGGGAGCTGTCTGTCATTATCTTCCATTCACTCACCAGACATTCACTGTGCTCTGACCAGAGCCATTCTCCATCCAAGGGAGCTTAAAGGACCACAAGCGGAGGCTCTCAGAGAGCATTGGTGTGCTTTTTGCTTTTGCCTCTCTTTGATCTCAGAGGCATGCCAAGGACAAGGAAGAAGATGACGAGGATGCATATGAGGTGGTGGAGAGATACCCACCTCTCTACACTGAGACAGATGGTTTCTGCAGTATTGTTCTGGGCTATGGCCTGGGAGAGATTGTCCTTGTTCTTCCTCTCTGTAGCGCATGAAGGACATAGAGGACTAAAGTGCAATATTTAGGAGGGAAGACCACCCCTTTCTGGCCCTGAGAGATGTGTTCTAAGACGGGAACACAGAGCCAGGAGGCCATGAAAAGCCAACAAACATCGCATTTTCATGTAGGGCTATCCAAACAGATGCTTCTGCCTAGCAGGCTTTGGCAAGAGATGCCTAACAGGCTGCTATAAAGCCCATGCAGGCATGGATTCATGATTCTGACAGCTCACAAAACATGATTGTTCCCAGAGCATGGAAATCAGCTCCTGTGCTGCTGAGATACAGCAGACAAAGCTGTGGATTCCAGCCTGGGGCTAGGTGAGGGTCACTCATTCTCCAGCAGTGTGGATTCCAGCCTGGGGCTAGGTGAGGGTCACTCATTCTCCAGCAGTGTGGAGTCCAGCCTGGGGCTAGGTGAGGGTCACTCATTCTCCAGCAGTGTGGAGTCCAGCCTGGAGCTAGGTGAGGGTCACTCATTCTCCAGCAGTGTGGAGTCCAGCCTGGAGCTAGGTGAGGGTCACTCATTCTCCAGCAGTGTGGATTCCAGCCTGGGGCTAGGTGAGGGTCACTCATTCTCCAGCAGTGTGGAGTCCAGCCTGGGGCTAGGTGAGGGTCATTCATTCTCCAGCAGTGTGGAGTCCAGCCTGGGGCTAGGTGAGGGTCACTCATTCTCCAGCAGTGTGGAGTCCAGCCTGCTAGGTGAGGGTCACTCATTCTCCAGCAGTGTGGAGTCCAGCCTGGAGCTAGGTGAGGGTCACTCATTCTCCAGCAGTGTGGAGTCCAGCCTGCTAGGTGAGGGTCACTCATTCTCCAGCAGTGTGGAGTCCAGCCTGGGGCTAGGTGAGGGTCACTCATTCTCCAGCAGTGTGGATTCCAGCCTGCTAGGTGAGAGTCACTCTGAGAGGTCTACAGGCAGCAAAATACCAACAAGGGAGAGGCAACAACAGAGAGGTAATTACTAACCAAAGTTTTGAAGGGGAGGGTGCTGTGGTTTTCCCTTGTCCGTGCTTTTGACTTATGCAGTTAATCACAGCTCAAGAATATCAAATGAAAATTTTCAGAAATAGATAATTTGTAAGTGTTAAGTTGCTTACAAATTGGAGTAGCCTGAATAAATCTGATATTGCATTCTGTTCCACCCTGTCCTAGGACACGAATCATTTATTTGCCTAGTATATCCATACTGTGTATGGTACGTGTTCATTAGTCTCTCAGTTCACAGCTCAGGTATCAGATCAGCTGTGGCATCCACAGCAATGCAGGTGTTTAAGGAACCCCTGTTTTACCTGCTAGTGGCCCCAAAGTACTAGAGGATGCTGGCAATGGGTGTGCCACAGAGGGATGGTGCTGGTGATGGATGTGCCACAGAGGGATGGTGCTGGCAATGGGTGTGCCACAGAGGGGCTGGTGCTGGTGATGGGTGTGCCACAGAGGGATGGTGCTGGTGATGGGTGTGCCACAGAGGGATGGTGCTGGTGATGGGTGTGCCACAGAGGGGATGGTGCTGGTGATGGGTGTGCCACAGAGGGGATGGTGCTGGTGATGGGTGTGCCACAGAGGGATGGTGCTGGTGATGGGTGTGCCACAGAGGGGATGGTGCTGGTGATGGGTGTGCCACAGAGGGATGGTGCTGGTGATGGGTGTGTTACAGAGGGATGGTGCTGGTGATGGGTGTGTTACAGAGGGATGGTGCTGGCGATGGGTGTGCCACAGAGGGATGGTGCTGGTGATGGTGTGCCACAGAGGGATGGTGCTGGTGATGGGTGTGCCACAGAGGGATGGTGCTGGCCATGGGTGTGCCACAGAGGGATGGTGCTGGTGATGGATGTGTTACAGAGGGATGGTGCTGGTGATGGGTGTGTTACAGAGGGATGGTGCTGGTGATGGGTGTGCCACAGAGGGATGGTGCTGGTGATGGGTGTGCCACAGAGGAATGGTGCTGGTGATGGGTGTGCCACAGAGGGATGGTGCTGGTGATGGGTGTGTTACAGAGGGATGGTGCTGGTGATGGTGTGCCACATAGGGATGGTGCTGGTGATGGGTGTGCCACAGAGGGATGGTGCTGGTGATGGGTGTGCCACAGAGGGATGGTGCTGGTGATGGGTGTGCCACAGAGGGATGGTGCTGGTGATGGGTGTGTTACAGAGGGATGGTGCTGGTGATGGGTGTGCCACATAGGGATGGTGCTGGTGATGGGTGTGCCACAGAGGGATGGTGCTGGTGATGGGTGTGCCACAGAGGGATGGTGCTGGCGATGGGTGTGCCACAGAGGGATGGTGCTGGTGATGGGTGTGTTACAGAGGGATGGTGCTGGTGATGGGTGTGTTACAGAGGGATGGTGCTGGTGATGGATGTGCCACAGAGGGATGGTGCTGGCGATGGGTGTGTTACAGAGGGATGGTGCTGATGATGGGTGTGCCACAGAGGGATGGTGCTGGTGATGGGTGTGTTACAGAGGGATGGTGCTGGTGATGGGTGTGCCACAGAGGGATGGTGCTGGTGATGGGTGTGTTACAGAGGGATGGTGCTGGTGATGGATGTGCCACAGAGGGATGGTGCTGGTGATGGGTGTGTTACAGAGGGATGGTGCTGGTGATGGGTGTGCCACAGAGGGATGGTGCTGGTGATGGGTGTGCCACAGAGGGATGGTGCTGGCGATGGGTGTGCCACAGAGGGATGGTGCTGGTGATGGGTGTGCCACAGAGGAATGGTGCTGGTGATGGGTGTGCCACAGAGGGATGGTGCTGGTGATGGGTGTGTTACAGAGGGATGGTGCTGGTGATGGTGTGCCACATAGGGATGGTGCTGGTGATGGGTGTGCCACAGAGGGATGGTGCTGGTGATGGGTGTGCCACAGAGGGATGGTGCTGGTGATGGGTGTGCCACAGAGGGATGGTGCTGGTGATGGGTGTGTTACAGAGGGATGGTGCTGGTGATGGGTGTGCCACATAGGGATGGTGCTGGTGATGGGTGTGCCACAGAGGGATGGTGCTGGTGATGGGTGTGCCACAGAGGGATGGTGCTGGCGATGGGTGTGCCACAGAGGGATGGTGCTGGTGATGGGTGTGTTACAGAGGGATGGTGCTGGTGATGGGTGTGTTACAGAGGGATGGTGCTGGTGATGGATGTGCCACAGAGGGATGGTGCTGGCGATGGGTGTGTTACAGAGGGATGGTGCTGATGATGGGTGTGCCACAGAGGGATGGTGCTGGTGATGGGTGTGTTACAGAGGGATGGTGCTGGTGATGGGTGTGCCACAGAGGGATGGTGCTGGTGATGGGTGTGTTACAGAGGGATGGTGCTGGTGATGGATGTGCCACAGAGGGATGGTGCTGGTGATGGGTGTGTTACAGAGGGATGGTGCTGGTGATGGGTGTGCCACAGAGGGATGGTGCTGGTGATGGGTGTGCCACAGAGGGATGGTGCTGGCGATGGGTGTGTTACAGAGGGATGGTGCTGGTGATGGGTGTGCCTCAGAGGGACGGTGCTGGCGATGGGTGTGTTACAGAGGGATGGTGCTGGTGATGGGTGTGTTACAGAGGGATGGTGCTGGCCATGGGTGTGCTACAGAGGGATGGTGCTGGCCATGGGTGTGCCACAGAGGGATGGTGCTGGTGATGGGTGTGTTACAGAGGGATGGTGCTGGCCATGGGTGTGCCACAGAGGGATGGTGCTGGTGATGGGTGTGTTACAGAGGGATGGTGCTGGTGATGGGTGTGCCACAGAGGGATGGTGCTGGTGATGGGTGTGTTACAGAGGGATGGTGCTGGTGATGGGTGTGCCACAGAGGGATGGTGCTGGTGATGGGTGTGTTACAGAGGGATGGTGCTGGTGATGGATGTGCCACAGAGGGATGGTGCTGGTGATGGGTGTGTTACAGAGGGATGGTGCTGGTGATGGGTGTGCCACAGAGGAACTGTCAAGTTCTAACTTTCGATGAAAAGGCAAGGGCAGGGCAGACGATAGAGGACTCTGTCGTGCCAGCATGGAGACCTGAGTCTGGATCTCCAACATTCACCCACAAGTAGCTGCAGGGTCCTGCAATCCCAGGGCTTAGGAGATGGGGACAGAGGGATCCCTGGGGGCTCCCAGCCAGTGTAGATAAACTGGTAAGTTCCTCATTCAGTGAGAGATTCTGTCACAAATCTAGCATAGAGAATCAGTTGACGAAGATTCCAACACCAACTTTTAGCTTCGACACACAGGCTCACACACCTGTACACACATGCACACGCACACACAAACACACACCTGAACATGTACACACACAAAACCTTTATGATGTACTATTTTTTTATTTTGAGAGAAACCATATTAATATAACCTCTATTACAGCATGTGTGATAACTGTTAGTCACTGCTGCTAATCTCTTCCTATGCTTAATTTGCAAATTAAATGATAACATAGGTATGGATATAAGAGAACAGGCAGAGTATATGGAGTTGAGAAGCAGGTAAAATTCCAGGCATGTTCTGAGGGTGGTGGGGCATAGCCACAGTGGGAAAGGAGGAGCAGCTGGAGGCTGGTGCACCAGCATGGGAGGGGAGATGTGTGGATAGCACCTCCTCCTCACCTCCAGAAGCCATTTGGGAAAGAGACACTGGACCGCCTTTTCAGCCCATTTCTCCTCAGACTGTTGCCTATGGCATCATTCTAATTCAGCTGGGACTTTTAGTACACACTGGATGAGACCAGACTTTCAACTGTGACAGGAGTCGCATGTCTGCCAGTAACCCGGGGATGGGCACAGAGGAACAAAATAAAGGAATTCCATCATCTCTATAGTGTAGGTTCATCTGATGTCTCCACACCACGACTGACGCAGGTCCTGCCATTCCTACTGCAGGGCCCCTGCATCAGTGCTCTGAGGGTCCCTGTTTACACATGAGGGGGGGTTACGGGACAGAGACCTGTGACAGAACTAGTATCCAGGGTGCCCAGAGTCAAACCCAGAGGCCCCATCAGGGTTATAATTGTTACCTCACTAGTCCTGAGCAGAACACAGCTAAGGCTTAAATGCTCAAGCCACTGAGTGTCCAGTTCAACAAAGGAGGACACCCTGCGGAGTCTTAGGAGGACACCCTGCGGTGTCTTAGGAGGACACCCTGTGGGGTCTTAGGAGGACACCCTGCGGTGTCTTAGGAGGACACCCTAAGGAGCATTTGGAGGACACCCTATGGAGTGTTTCAACACCAAGAAGCAGCCTCCCACTGGTAAATGAAATACACAATTTCTAAGTATCTTAGGCCCTTTGGCACAATCTGCCCTCACAACAAAACAAACCACGGCTGTAATTAAAGGTGGGATGGGAAGAAGGGAGAGGAAGGGAAGGTCATAAAAGGTCTGCTGTGAGAGGGGTATGTGAGAGAAAGAAAGACAAGAAGTTTGATTCAAGGAATGACCTTGAACTACAGCAGGGAGTAATCAAAGATGTCATCTGGTAAGTACATCCTTCTGGTGAGTGGTTTACATTTGATTTTTAAACTGAATTCAGGAGAGGCCTAGATGCATTACGTTAAGATGATTAACATTTGAAGTTTGACCTTGAAATCATCTTTACATTGTAAATTCTTAATGATCAAAACCGTGTTCTCAGTGATTAAAACATATTAGTAATTAATTATTAAAGAAGAGTAATTGCAAATACATATTCTTAAAATCGTGAGGCTTTTAAGCCATTTGTAGAAGTGACTGGACTCTTTTTTTTAAATTTGCAGAAAACTTTCATCTGATTCTCATGTTTGTTGTCAATGCATCAACAACAAGCGTGGTATTCCTCATTGCCTCATAAGCTGGAAATTAGCAGCAGCTTGATCCCATCAAAGCCAAAGAAAGAAAGTGGTTCTCCAGAAGCCCAGGGCATGAAGAAGTAATCCTGGGTTGAGGAAAACGAAGCACGACGGCATATATGTGTGAAAATGCCACCGCGAAGCCTGCTGCGAAGTCACTGACCTAATAAAGATATATTCACACAGGGACTGGACGGTAGTTCCGTCAGTAATGTGCTACACGTGCAAGTGGAAGGGTCTTAGTTCAATTCCCAGCATCAACAGACAAAAGAAGGGTGCGGCAACACGCTCCTGTAACCTCTGAGCTGGGGAGGCAGAGACAGGAGGATTACTGAGATTTACTAGCCAGATGGGTGAGCTCCAGGTTCAGTGAGAGATCCCATCACAAAAGGATAAGGTGAAGAGAAATTAAGGAAGATATTTGATTCCATCCTCTGGCCTCCACATGTCTCTGCACGCATGTATATTCACACCACACATACATATGCACATATATCTAGGTACACACATGAACACATACACATAAAAATGAAAAAATTAGCCACTAGAGAAATGTGAATCAAAACAACTCTGAGATTCCATCTTATACCTATCAGAATGGCCAAGATCAAAAACACTGATTACAGCTTATGCTGGAGAGGTTGTGGGGTAAAGAGAACACTCCTGCATTGCTGGTGGGAATAAGCCTCTGTGTGTTTCTTTGGGACTGAATAGAATTGGACAGGACAGAAACCTCAGTCTCCATCTGCTCCTCACACATGCTCCTTCACATCCCTCCTTCCCATCTGGATTGTGAACTTTGCAAGATAATGTTTGAGGAAACATATTTTGAAATTGGATGTGCTTGAGATGGGGGCTTTCTAGTGGTGGTGACAATCACCTGACAGGAAGCAACTGAAGGAACCGAGCGTTTATCCTGGCTTACTGTTTAACAGGATGCAGCCCTTCATCCGCTATCTGAGACCAGCCACATCACCCCAGGCAGCTAGATAGTATACACAAATAAACTGGGTACAATCCCTTTGGATGTCAGTGTGGAGATTTCTCAGAAAAAATAGGAAACAACCTTCCTCAAGACCCAGTAATACCACTTTTGGGTCTATATCCAAAGGATACTCAACCATATCACAAGAACATGTGCTCAGCTATGTTCATAGCAGCATTGTTTGTCATAGCCAGAACCTGGGAACAACCTAGATGCCCCTCGACCAAAGAATGGATGAAGAAAATGTGGTACAGTTACACAATGGAGCACTACACAGAGGTTAAAAAAAATGACATCTTGAAATTTGCAAGCAAATGGATGGATCTAAAAAAAACATATTGAGTGAGAAGGAAGGGAGGGGAGCAGAGAAAAATGTATAGCTCAATAAAAGCCATAAAAAACTAGAAAACAAGAAATGAAGCACTTGCCTAGCATGCAAAAGACCCTGGGTTTCAACCACAGTACCTTGAGACTGGGGCTGGGGAGCAGGGCCAGGGGCACAGGTGAAAGGAATTCCTGGAGAGCCCGAATGAAAATGAATCTGCTACGTCTTAAATGTAATTTGTTTAGATCTACTATTTCTTTAATTCTGCTCTGTAAATGGAATGGAGAGAGGGTTGGGTGGTTAAGAACATCCATTGCTCTCTTGGAGAACTGGAATTCAGTTCCCAGCACCCACATCAACCTGTAACTCCAACTCGAGAAAACCTGGCACCCTCTTCTGCCTGTATGGGGGCCTGAACACACGTACACAGACATACAGAGAGAGAGAGAGGGAGAGAGAGAGAGAGAGACAGACAGACAGACAGACAGAGACAGAGAGAGACAGGGGGAGGGAGAAATAAACCAATAAGTCTTGTTTGTAGTTACTGAGTGAAGTATTGGCTAGAACTACTGGGCATTCTAAAAAACTCAAAGCCCTTCCTGTTCAACGGCGATTTAAAGATGTTACAAGATCTTTTTTTTTTTTTTTTTTTTTGGTTTTTCGAGACAGGGTTTCTCTGTGGTTTTGGAGCCTGTCCTGGAACTAGCTCTGTAGACCAGGCTGGTCTCGAACTCACAGAGATCCGCCTGCCTCTGCCTCCCGAGTGCTGGGATTAAAGGCGTGCGCCACCACCGCCCGGCGTGTTACAAGATCTTGAACTTTTTGTCTGTGGTCAAAATATGAGGTCTCCATTGTTCAAATGTGAGTATGGGAAAGGCAGTGACGTTATTTTATAATCATGGAATCTGCGGTGAGAATTCACAAGATTTGTGTGCAGGGGCCTTTCATAATTGATGAATGACTTCATTATTATGTGTTGCTGATTGCTTTTCAAAAACATTGCAACTGTGGGAAACATCCATTAGTATTTATCAACATTTTAGGGACAGATTAGTGTATCAGTGTTTGGGGAGCAAGGAGAAATACGGGATATGACCTCAAACATCAGGACATCAATAGATTCCTGGGGAAGAGTGCAGCAAGCAAAAACTGGGCCAGCTAGTTAGGACCATTTGCTTCGTGCAGCATTCATTGTAGAAGTAGCTCACAAATGTTTTTAAGTGTTGTAGTGGCATCAGGGAGCGCAAATACAATCTAATGTTATACAAGATCATGTCTACACTTGTCGTGAGAGATTTTCCTCTTTTTGCTTCTTGAGGGGCCCACCACCCAGTTCCCAAATACATCACACACGGAGGCTCATTCTTAGTTATGAATGCCTGGCCTTAGCTTGGCTTGTTTCTTTCCAGTTTAAGTTAAATTATCCCTTCTACGTTTTGCTTCTGGGCTTTTGCCTTTTCTTACTTCTGTGTATCTTACTTTCAGTCCTCTCCTTGCTCTCTTGCTCTTTCTCCTCTCAGATTTCTCCTGCTATTTAACTCTCTAGCCGCCAGGCCCACCTAACCTTGCTCCTGCCTCACTATTGGCCGTTCGTCTCTTTATTAGGACCATCAGTGCTTTAGACAGGCACAGTAACACAGCTTCAGAGTTAAACAAATGCAGGGTAAACAAAAGTCACACACCACACCTGGAAATAGTATTCCCCCAACATACACTGTGTCAATGATATCATTTAGATTGTATACATAGTTCACAGCTTACATTTAGTCTTCATCTCTCTTCATCTCAGGCACCGAGACCTGAACCTAGGGCCATGATCATGATAGTGCTCTATCATAGTTATATCCCAGCACTCTTTGTACTTTTTATATTTGAAGCAGTGTCTCATTAAGCTGCCCAGGCGGGCCTGGAACACAGTCTGTACCCCAGGCAGGCCTTGACCTGTGATCCTTCTGCCTCAGTGTTCCAAATAGCTGAGATTACAAGCTTGTAACACCAAGCCAGCCTTCATTTTAATATTTTAATTAGAACTGTCCAGTTTTTTTTGAGTTTCTTTTAAGGGTGGTTAATTCTTTTTTATTTCTTTCCACCAAAATGTGTTTTGTAAAAATATCCAGTCCTTAGCAGGGTGTGTGGCCAGCCCTCTGTGAAAACAAGCAACAGTTGCACGAGCAAGCAAGTGTAACTATGTTTCCATTAAGCTTTATTGGCAATGAAAGGCACCAGGCTAGACCCAGCCCACGAGCACAGTTCATCTTGTCTGTACAACTCCCGGGTCAATACAGCATGGCTCGCATTTTACACCTGTGTGCCTTCTGTTACATATGGGTTTTCTATTTGTCTGACATAGATTGAGACAAACCATCTCTTTTCTCTTTGTACACTGGCAAATTATACAGTGCAGGTGCGATAAATTTGGCACATTTTAATGAGACACAAATATGCATCCATCCCCAAGTATCTCTGGGGTTGAGCTCCAAGAAAATGAAATAATTGAAAGTCAACGGAGAAAGAACTTTGAGGAGGAAGTATAAAATAATAATAATAAAAATATCTGCTCTTTTACACTGTAAAGATTTGTCACTCCTATTGGTTTAAAAAAAAAACACTGATTGGCCAGTAGTGAGGCAGGAAATATAGGTGGGGCGACCAGACTAGGAGAATTCTGGGAAAAGGAAAGGCAGAGAGTAAGTCTCCAGCCAGATGCAGAGGAAGCAAGATGAGAATGCCTCACTGAGAAAAGGTATCAAGTCATGTGGCTAAACATAAACAAGAACTGTGGGCTAATTTAAGTTGTAAGAGCTAGTTAATAATAAGCCTGAACAATAGGACAAACAGTTTATAATTAATATAAGCCTCTGTGTGTTTCTTTGGGACTGAATAGAATTGGACAGGACAGAAACCTCAGTCTCCATCTGCTCCTCACACATGCTCCTTCACATCCCTCCTTCCCATCTGGATTGTGAACTTTGTAAGATAATGTTTGAGGAAACATATTTTGAAATTGGATGTGTTCGAGATGGGGGCTTTCTAGTGGTGGTGACAATCACCTGACAGGAAGCAACTGAAGGAACCGAGCGTTTATCCTGGCTTACTGTTTAACAGGATGCAGCCCTTCATCCGCTATCTGAGACCAGCCACATCACCCCAGGCAGCTAGATAGTATAAACAAATAAACTGGGAAATCCAGTGTGTTGGCTGGGGGAAAAAAATGTTTGTTCTAGGTTTTAAGAGAGCTGATGGATGTCATCTCCATCTAAGGCCAAGAGTTTTCTCCAGCAGGATCTATCTTTAGCCAGATAACTAAAGACAAGACCTGGCTCAAACCCAGGGAGCAAAAGAAGAAATCTCCAATGAAGCCATGCAATGGGTCCATAGCGTAGTAACTCTAGCAGAGACCAGCAAGCATTCCCTGGAAAGGGCCAGAGGAAAATCTTCGCAGCTTTGTGAACCACCACATCTCTGCCACAACTATTCAGCTATTGCAAGATGAAGGCACCACCTGGCGAACATACAGGCAGGTAACTGCCTTTCAGAGTCCTGGGTACCCACACGGAGCAGTTTACAGGGACTTGGATTATGAGCATGCGTGTTTGTGGCCAGTGTTGCCATAACAGCCAAGAGGAGAAGCCAGTGTCTGTCAGTTGATGAACTGTAGCATGAATAATAAAAACCCAGAGAAAAATATTGGGGTTCAACCTGAAGATCAGAGAAG
>NW_027460906.1:0-53926 GCF_037038515.1 Microtus pennsylvanicus
TGGTTCAATTCCAGCACCTGCATGCAGCTCATAGTGATTGTAAATCAGTTTCTGGGTGATCTGACATCTTCCAGACCATTGCACATAAAATAAAGTTAAGAAAAATCATAAAAAAATTCCTTAAGAAATTGAAATTTAACTAAATCCCACACAATTGGAAACACTCTCAAATAAAAGTAAATATAAATGGAAAAGATACAGTGCTAAGTGCAGTTATGAAAATGTTTTGAAATGTGATACCTTCCTCGTCTCCCCCACATACACAAGCCACACTGAGAGATTTAAATAAAATCTGGGTAATCATTTATGTATCTTGGCCTATGTCAGAGGGGCAGGGGAAGCTGAAGCCTTGTCCTTTGGGCTCCAGGTTCTCAGTACTGCGTCAAAAACTCGAGTGTATAGTGAGCCCATGTCTGTCCTGCCGCAGCACTCAGGAACTGGGAATACAAGGATCAGGAGATCATCTTCAACAACCCAGCAAGTGCAAACCATCCTGGTGGGAAAGAGACCCTCAGAGAAATCAATAAAATGACATTTTTATTTTTTTCTGTCGGAAGTGAAAATGTTCCAAATAATTCACTGCATCCAGTATTCCTGGAAATGATATCAAAATCAGAATTTTTCTTTTTTTTTTTAACATTTTATTTTATTCTTATTATTTTCATTTTTATTTTTTGGTTTTTCGAGACAGGGTTTCTCTGTGGTTTTGGAGCCTGTCCTGGAACTAGCTCTTGTAGACCAGGCTGGTCTCGAAATCACAGAGATCCGCCTGCCTCTGCCTCCCAAGTGCTGGGATTAAAGGCGTGCGCCACCACTGCCTGGCGTAAATCAGAATTTTTCATATTATTCCATGGCTGTTGTAATTTTCTCAGTGGCAGACAGAGGCAGGCAGATCTCTGTGAGTTTGAGGCCAGCCTGTCATCTACAGTTCCAGGACAGGTGCCAAAGCCTAAGAGAATCCTTGTCTCAGAAAATTTTTTTCTCTGCGCTTCACGTGTCGTGTGTCTTTCTCTAAGCAGGCCCAGGAATCTAAGAGCCTGTAGGTGATCTAGGAAATCTCCTGTAGCAGGGGCCCTGGCCTCCACTCCTGGCCCCTGAGGGCACCTGGTAAAAGTGAGAAGGCAGATTTCAGAGACTAGTAAAGTTCAAGGTCACCAGCCCTTCCAACAGCTAGAACCTTTAAAGGGTGAGGCTACAACATAATTGGCCTGCTTAGATATGGATATTTTTGTTGTGGTTCTTGTTTTACAGGGCAGGAACAGACATCCAAGTGGGAATTTTCCACAGCTGTTTTAATTTTCTCAGACTCGGTATTTAGTATGAGAAGTGGTGTGTGGGGTTGTACAAACACAACTACTGAAAAAGAACCCTAAGAAAGCAGGCCTCCCTCCCTCCTCCCTCCTCCTTTCTCCTCTCTCCTCCCTCACTCCTCCTCCCTCCCTCCCTCCCTCCCTCCCTCCTCCCTCAGTTCTCCCTCTCACCAAGCCATAATTGTGGCAGCCCCTTGGCCCACATAGTCCCTTTCACTGATCAGTCAGACACACTCTTTTTTTATTTTGAATTTTGGGTGAAGTCAATTAATTGAGCTCTTAGATGATGATGATGAAGTGATTATTATTAGTTTATTTGTGTTTTTTTTTTTTTTACATAGAGGTTCCCTGTGTCCCTGGAACTCACTTTGTAGACAAGGCTGGCCTCAGACTCACAGAGATCTAGCTGCCCCTGCCTCTACCTCTGCTTCCTAGTGCCGGAATTAAAGGCCTGTACTAAACACACTTCCCCCCCTAAGTCAGGGTTTCTCTGTGTCTGTCGCTTTGCCTGTCCTAAAACTCACACTGCGAACGAGGTGGCCTCAAACTCACAGCGATTTGCCTGTTTCTGCCTCTCTGATTTCTGAGGGCTGAGAACTGAGAATAAAGAAATGTGCTGCCCAAAATATACTGCCGCTGCTGCAATTAAAAAAATAAATTAAAATAAAATAACCTGAGATAAACAAAGAAAAAAAGGAAAACACCTGTTTTTTCCTTCCTTCCTTCTCTTCCTTCCTTTCTTTTTCTTACTTGTTTTTTTTTCTGTTTTCTTCTTTTATTATTATTATTATTATTATTATTATTATTATTATTTTTGGTGAAGGGTTTCTCTGTATAATACCTTTAACTCACTATATAAACCAGGCTGTCATCTTGGTAACATTATGGTTTTGTATTTTCTTATTTCTTGTCTGTAAATCAACAAATCAACATTCTTCTCTCTCTCTCTCTCTCACTCATTTAATTTATGTTTTATTTTATTTTTGGTTTGTGTTCTTGTTTTGATTTTCAAGGAAGGGTTTCTCTGTTGCTTTGGAGCTGTCTTTGGAACTAGCTCTTGTCAACCAGGCTGGCTGGCCTCAAACTCCAGAGATCCACCTGCCTCTCTGCCAGATATGGAACCAGTCATCTTGGTTAGTTCAAAAGCCACCCCATGAAACACACACACACACACACACACACACACACACACACACACACACACACACACACACAGAGGCACATCCAGAGAAAACATATTTTTTTTTTTTTTTTGGTTTTTCGAGACAGGGTTTCTCTGTGGCTTTGGAGCCTGTCCTGGAACTAGCTCTGTAGACCAGGCTGGTCTCGAACTCACAGAGATCCGCCTGCCTCTGCTTCCCGAGTCGCTGGATTAAAGGCTTGCGCCACCAACTGCCTCTGCGATGCCCCTACTATAAAAATGGGTTTCAGAAACCGGCCTTTTGCCACAGTGTCAGAAGCCCAAACTCTGCCTGTGGTCTCAGCTAGCTGATAAGCTTCTGTGACTCGCGGTGTGTTTGTATTTTTAAGTTTGTTTTTGGTTTATTAGACTTGGTGGTGTTCTCATCTTTGCATGACCCCCCCCCCCGACCCAACATTTAAGTGTCTTCAACCATTTTAGATCCCTCTGTTGAGAGTTCTCTGTTTAGGTCTGTACTCCATTTTTAAAATTGGATTATTTGTTCTTTGGATGACCAATTTCTCGACTTCTTTGTGTATTTTGGAGATTAGTGAAGATCTTTTCCCATTCTGTAAGGCCGTCGTTTTGTCTTCTTGGCCATGTTCTTTGCTTTACAGAAGCTTTTCAGTTTCAGGAGGTCTCACTTATTAATTGTTTCTCTCAGTGTCTGTTTTTTTTTCTTTTTTTTTCTTTCTTTTTTTTTCTTTTTTTTCTTTTTTTTCTTCTTTTTTTTCTTTTTTTCCTTTTTTTCTTTTTTTTTCTCTCTTTTTTTTTCTTTGTTTTTTTTTTGTTTTTTTTCTTTTTTTTTCTTTTCTTTTTTTCTTTTTCTCTCAGTGTCTGTGCTACTGGGGTTCTATTTAGCAAGCGTTCTCTGTGCCAATGTGTTCAAGTGCATTTGATATTTTATTTTTATATTCTTTTATTGTGGATGAAGTCAATTATTTGAACTCTCAAATATTTTTATTGTTATTATCTCTCTATTTGTTTGCTTATTTGTGGTTGTTCAACATAAGGTTTCGTTGTGTACCCTTGTATGCCTGGGACTCACTTTGTAGACAAGACTGGCCTCAGACTCACAGAGAGTCATCTGCCTCTGCCTCCTAGTGCTGAGATTAAAGGCATGCACTAAACACCTTTTCTATATATTTATTTTCCTAATAATTTATTTATTTTCATTTTATTGTCATTGGTGTTTTGCCTGCATGTATGTCTATCTGAGGGTGTCCGATCTTGGAGTTACCGACAGCTGTTGACTGCCATGTGGGTGGTAAGGAATTGAACCTGGGTCCTCTGGAAGAGCAGTCAGAACTCTTAACCACAGAGCCATCTCTCTCCAGCCCTCACCTTTTTTTTTTTTGAAAACGGGGTTTCTCTGTGTCACTTTGCTGGCCTTGAATCTCAATCTGCAGAACAAGGGAGCCTTAAACTCCACAGTGATCTGCCTGCCTTGGTCTCCCTGATCTTGGAGGTGTTTTTATCATCTCTCTCTCTCTCTCTCTCTCTTCTCTCTCTCTCTCTCTCAAATATGTTTGGTTTTGTGTTTTGCTTTATGAGACAGGGTTTCTCTGCTGCTTTGGAGACTGTTGTTAAAACTAGCTCCTTTCTTATAGACCAGGCTGTCCTAAAACTCCCAATGATCCTGTTTCTGCTAAATATGGAGCCAGTGCTCTTGAATGCCTTTGTCTGGTGAGGTCAAAAGCCACCCCCACACACACACAACCCCCCCCAACACACACACAAATCAAACACAGGCACAGGCACACCCAGAGACACATAAATAAACTTTTAAATTAAGAAGAGCCTGGAGAGCTAGTTTCGCGGCTCTTCCAGAGAAATTGGGTTCAATTCCCAGCACCTGCATGGCAGCTCATAGTGATTGTAAATTCAGTTTCTGGGTGATCTGACATCTTCAGACCATTGCACATAAATAAAGTTAAGAAAATCATAAAAAAATTCCTTAAGAAATTGAAATTTAACTAAATCCCACACAATTGGAAACACTCTCAAATAAAAGTAAAATAAATGGAAAAAGAATACAGTGCTAAGTGCAGTTATGAAAATGTTTTGAAATGTGATACCTTCCCTGTCTCCCCCACATACACAAGCCACACTGAGAGATTTAAATAAAATCTGGGTAATCATTTATGTATCTGGCCTATGTCAGAGGGGCAGGGGAAGCTGAAGCCTTGTCCTTTGGGCTCAGGTTCTCAGTACTGCGTCAAAAACTCGAGTGTATAGTGAGCCCATGTCTGTCCTGCCGGCAGCACTCAGGAACTGGGAATACAAGGATCAGGAGATCATCTTCAACAACCCAGCAAGTGCAAACCATCCTGGTGGGAAAGAGGACCCTCTAAAAGAAATCAATAAAATGACATTTTTATTTTTTTCTGTCGGAAGTGAAAATGTTCAAATAATTCACTGCATCAGTATTCCTGGAAATGATATCAAAATCAGAATTTTTCTTTTTTTTTTAACATTTTATTTTATTCTTATTATTTTCATTTTATTTTTTTGGTTTTTCGAGACAGGGTTTCTCTGTGGTTTTGGAGCCTGTCCTGGAACTAGCTCTTGTAGACCAGGCTGGTCTCGAAATCACAGAGATCCGCCTGCCTCTGCCTCCCAAGTGCTGGGATTAAAGGCGTGCGCCACCACTGCCTGGCGTAAATCAGAATTTTCATATTATTCCATGGCTGTTGTAATTTTCTCTGTGGCAGACAGAGGCAGGCAGATCTCTGTGAGTTTGAGGCCAGCCTGGTCATCTACAGTTCCAGGACAGGTGCCAAAGCTAAGAGAATCCTTGTCTCAGAAAATTTTTTTCTCTGCGTCTCACGTGTCGTGTGTCTTTCTCTAAGCAGGCCCAGGAATCCTAAGAGCCTGTAGGTGATCTAGGAAATCTCCTGTAGCAGGGGCCCTGGCCTCCACTCCTGGCCCCTGAGGGCACCTGGTAAAAGTGAGAAGGCAGATTTCAGAGACTAGTAAAGTTCAAGGTCACCAGCCCTTCCCAACAGCTAGAACCTTAAAGGGTGAGGCTACAACTTAATTGGCCTGCTTAGATATGGATATTTTTGTTGTGGTTCTTGTTTTACAGGGCAGGAACAGACATCCAAGTGGAATTTTCCACAGCTGTTTTAATTTCTCAGACTCGGTATTTAGTATGAGAAGTGGGTGTGTGGGGTTGTACAAACACAACTACTGAAAAAAGAACCCTAAGAAAGCAGGCCTCCCTCCCTCCCTCCCTCCTTCCTTTTCTCCCTCCCTCCTCCTCCCTCCCTCCCTCACGTTCCTCCCTCTCACCAAGCCATAATTGTGGCAGCCCCTTGGCCCACATAGTCCTTTCACTGATCAGTCAGACACACTCTTTTTTTATTTTTGAATTTTGGGTGAAGTCAATTAATTGACGTCTTAGATGATGATGATGATGATGATTATTATTAGTTTATTTGTGTTTTTTTTTTTTTTTACATAGAGGTTCCCTGTGTCCCTGGAACTCACTTTGTAGACAAGGCTGGCCTCAGACTCACAGAGATCTAGCTAGCTGCCCCTGCCTCTACCTCTGCTTCCTAGTGCCGGAATTAAAGGCCTGTACTAAACACACTTTCCCCCCCTAAGTCAGGGTTTCTCTGTGTCTGTCGCTTTGCCTTCCTAAAACTCACACTGCAGAACGAGGTGGCCTCAAACTCACAGCGATTTGCCTGTTTCTGCCTCTCCTGATTTCTGAGGGCTGAGAACTGAGAATAAAGAAATGTGCTGCCCAAAATATACTGCCGCTGCTGCAATTAAAAAAATAAATTAAAATAAAATAACCTGAGATAAACAAAGAAAAAAAGGAAAACACCTGTTTTTTCCTTCCTTCCTTCCTTCCTTCCTTCCTTTCTTTTTCCTTACTTGTTTTTTTTTTCTGTTTTCTTCTTTTATTATTATTATTATTATTATTATTATTATTATTATTTTTGGTGAAGGGTTTCTCTGTATAATACCTTTAACTCACTATATAAACCAGGCTGTCATCTTGGTAACATTATGGTTTTGTATTTTCTTATTTCTTGTCTGTAAATCAACAAATCAACATTTCTTCTCTCTCTCTCTCTCACACTCATTTAATTTATGTTTTATTTTATTTTTGGTTTGTGTTCTTGTTTTGATTTTCAAGGAAGGGTTTCTCTGTTGCTTTGGAGCCTGTCTTTGGAACTAGCTCTTGTCAACCAGGCTGGCTGGCCTCAAACTCCCAGAGATCCACCTGCCTCTCTGCCAGATATGGAACCAGTCATCTTGGTTAGTTCAAAAGCCACCCCATAAACACACACACACACACACACAACACACACACACACACACACACACACACACACAGAGGCACATCCAGAGAAACATATTTTTTTTTTTTTTTGGTTTTTCGAGACAGGGTTTCTCTGTGCTTTGGAGCCTGTCCTGGAACTAGCTCTGTAGACCAGGCTGGTCTCGAACTCACAGAGATCCGCCTGCCTCTGCTTCCCGAGTGCTGGGATTAAAGGCCTTGCGCCACCACTGCCCTGCGATGCCCCTACTATAAAAATGGGTTTCAGAAACCGGCCTTTTGCCACAGTGTCAGAAGCCCAAAACTCTGCCTGTGGTCTCAGCTAGCAGATAAGCTTCTGTGACTCGCGGTGTGTTTGTATTTTTAAGTTTGTTTTTGGTTTATTAGACTTGGTGGTGTTCTCATCTTTGCATGACCCCCCCCCCGACCCAACATTTAAGTGTCTTTCAACCATTTTAGATCCCTCTGTTGAGAGTTCTCTGTTTAGGTCTGTACTCCATTTTTTAAAATTGGATTATTTGTTCTTTGGATGACCAATTTCTCGACTTCTTTGTGTATTTTGGAGATTAGTGAAGATCTTTTCCCATTCTGTAAGGCCGTCGTTTTGTCTTCTTGGCCATGTTCTTTGCTTTACAGAAGCTTTTCAGTTTCAGGAGGTCTCACTTATTGTTTCTCTCAGTGTCTGTTTTTTTTTTCTTTTTTTTTCTTTCTTTTTTTTTCTTTTTTTTCTTTTTTTTCTTCTTTTTTTTTCTTTTTTTCCTTTTTTTTCTTTTTTTTCTCTCTTTAGTTTTTTTCTTTGTTTTTTTTTTGTTTTCTTTTCTTTTTTTTCTTTTCTTTTTTTTCTTTTTCTCTCAGTGTCTGTGCTACTGGGGTTCTATTTAGCAAGCGTTCTCCTGTGCCAATGTGTTCAAGTGCATTTGATATTTTTATTTTTATATTCTTTTATTGTGGATGAAGTCAATTATTTGAACTCTCAAATATTTTTATTGTTATTATCTCTCTATTTGTTTGCTTATTTGTGGTTGTTCAACATAAGGTTTCGTTGTGTACCCTTGTATGCCCTGGGACTCACTTTGTAGACAAGACTGGCCTCAGACTCACAGAGAGTCATCTGCCTCTGCCTCCTAGTGCTGAGATTAAAGGCATGCACTAAACACCTTTTCTATATATTTATTTTCCTAATAATTTATTTATTTTCATTTTATTGTCATTGGTGTTTTGCCTGCATGTATGTCTATCTGAGGGTGTCCGATCTTGGAGTTACCGACAGCTGTTGACTGCCATGTGGGTGGTAAGGAATTGAACCTGGGTCCTCTGGAAGAGCAGTCAGAACTCTTAACCACAGAGCCATCTCTCTCCAGCCCTCACCTTTTTTTTTTTTGAAAACGGGGTTTCTCTGTGTCACTTTGCCTGGCCTTGAATCTCAATCTGCAGAACAAGGGAGCCTTAAACTCACAGTGATCTGCCTGCCTTGGTCTCCCTGATCTTGGAGGTGTTTTTATCATCTCTCTCTCTCTCTCTCTCTCTCTCTCTCTCTCTCTCTCTCTCTCTCAAATATGTTTGGTTTTGTGTTTTGCTTTATGAGACAGGGTTTCTCTGCTGCTTTGGAGACTGTTGTTAAAACTAGCTCCTTTCTTATAGACCAGGCTGTCCTAAAACTCCAATGATCCTGTTTCTGCTAAATATGGAGCCAGTGCTCTTGAATGCCTTTGTCTGGTGAGGTCAAAAGCCACCCCCACACACACAACCCCCCCCAACACACACACAAATCAAACACAGGCACAGGCACACCCAGAGACACATAAATAAACTTTTAAATTAAGAAGAGCCTGGAGAGCTAGTTTCGCGGCTCTTCCAGAGAAATTGGGTTCAATTCCCAGCACCTGCATGGCAGCTCATAGTGATTGTAAATTCAGTTTCTGGGTGATCTGACATCTTCAGACCATTGCACATAAAATAAAGTTAAGAAAATCATAAAAAAATTCCTTAAGAAATTGAAATTTAACTAAATCCCACACAATTGGAAACACTCTCAAATAAAAGTAAAATAAATGGAAAAGAATACAGTGCTAAGTGCAGTTATGAAAATGTTTTGAAATGTGATACCTTCCCTGTCTCCCCCACATACACAAGCCACACTGAGAGATTTAAATAAAATCTGGGTAATCATTTATGTATCTGGCCTATGTCAGAGGGGCAGGGGAAGCTGAAGCCTTGTCCTTTGGGCTCCAGGTTCTCAGTACTGCGTCAAAAACTCGAGTGTATAGTGAGCCCATGTCTGTCCCTGCCGGCAGCACTCAGGAACTGGGAATACAAGGATCAGGAGATCATCTTCAACAACCCAGCAAGTGCAAACCATCCTGGTGGGAAAGAGACCCTCTAAAAGAAATCAATAAAATGACATTTTTATTTTTTCTGTCGGAAGTGAAAATGTTCCAAATAATTCACTGCATCAGTATTCCTGGAAATGATATCAAAATCAGAATTTTTCTTTTTTTTTTAACATTTTATTTTATTCTTATTATTTTCATTTTTATTTTTTTGGTTTTTCGAGACAGTCTCTGTGGTTTTGGAGCCTGTCCTGGAACTAGCTCTTGTAGACCAGGCTGGTCTCGAAATCACAGAGATCCGCCTGCCTCTGCCTCCCAAGGTGCTGGGGATTAAAGGCGTGCGCCACCACTGCCTGGCGTAAATCAGAATTTTTCATATTATTCCATGGCTGTTGTAATTTTCTCTGTGGCAGACAGAGGCAGGCAGATCTCTGTGAGTTTGAGGCCAGCCTGGTCATCTACAGTTCCAGGACAGTGCCAAAGCTAAGAGAATCCTTGTCTCCAGAAAATTTTTTTCTCTGCGTCTCACGTGTCGTGTGTCTTTCTCTAAGCAGGCCCCAGGAATCCTAAGAGCCTGTAGGTGATCTAGGAAATCTCCTGTAGCAGGGGCCCTGGCCTCCACTCCTGGCCCCTGAGGGCACCTGGTAAAAGTGAGAAGGCAGATTTCAGAGACTAGTAAAGTTCAAGGTCACCAGCCCTTCCCAACAGCTAGAACCTTTAAAGGGTGAGGCTACAACTTAATTGGCCTGCTTAGATATGGATATTTTTGTTGTGGTTCTTGTTTTACAGGGCAGGAACAGACATCCAAGTGGGAATTTTCCACAGCTGTTTTAATTTTCTCAGACTCGGTATTTAGTATGAGAAGTGGTGTGTGGGGTTGTACAAACACAACTACTGAAAAAGAACCCTAAGAAAGCAGGCCTCCCTCCCTCCCTCCCTCCTTCCTTTTCTCCCTCCCTCCCTCCCTCCCTCCCTCCCTCAGTTCCTCCCTCTCACCAAGCCATAATTGTGGCAGCCCCTTGGCCCACATAGTCCTTTCACTGATCAGTCAGACACACTCTTTTTTTATTTTTGAATTTTGGGTGAAGTCAATTAATTGAGCTCTTAGATGATGATGATGATGATGATTATTATTAGTTTATTTGTGTTTTTTTTTTTTTTTACATAGAGGTTCCCTGTGTCCCTGGAACTCACTTTGTAGACAAGGCTGGCCTCAGACTCACAGAGATCTAGCTGCCCCTGCCTCTACCTCTGCTTCCTAGTGCCGGAATTAAAGGCCTGTACTAAACACACTTTCCCCCCCTAAGTCAGGGTTTCTCTGTGTCTGTCGCTTTGCCTGTCCTAAAACTCACACTGCAGAACGAGGTGGCCTCAAACTCACAGCGATTTGCCTGTTTCTGCCTCTCCTGATTTCTGAGGGCTGAGAACTGAGAATAAAGAAATGTGCTGCCCAAAATATACTGCCGCTGCTGCAATTAAAAAAATAAATTAAAATAAAATAACCTGAGATAAACAAAGAAAAAAAGGAAAACACCTGTTTTTTCCTTCCTTCCTTCCTTCCTTCCTTCCTTTCTTTTTCCTTACTTGTTTTTTTTTTCTGTTTTCTTCTTTTATTATTATTATTATTATTATTATTATTATTATTATTATTATTTTTGGTGAAGGGTTTCTCTGTATAATACCTTTAACTCACTATATAAACCAGGCTGTCATCTTGGTAACATTATGGTTTTGTATTTTCTTATTTCTTGTCTGTAAATCAACAAATCAACATTTCTTCTCTCTCTCTCTCTCACACTCATTTAATTTATGTTTTATTTTATTTTTGGTTTGTGTTCTTGTTTTGATTTTCAAGGAAGGGTTTCTCTGTTGCTTTGGAGCCTGTCTTTGGAACTAGCTCTTGTCAACCAGGCTGGCTGGCCTCAAACTCCCAGAGATCCACCTGCCTCTCTGCCAGATATGGAACCAGTCATCTTGGTTAGTTCAAAAGCCACCCCATAAACACACACACACACACACACAACACACACACACACACACACACACACACACACAGAGGCACATCCAGAGAAACATATTTTTTTTTTTTTTGGTTTTTCGAGACAGGGTTTCTCTGTGGCTTTGGAGCCTGTCCTGGAACTAGCTCTGTAGACCAGGCTGGTCTCGAACTCACAGAGATCCGCCTGCCTCTGCTTCCCGAGTGCTGGGATTAAAGGCTTGCGCCACCACTGCCCTGCGATGCCCCTACTATAAAAATGGGTTTCAGAAACCGGCCTTTTGCCACAGTGTCAGAAGCCCAAACTCTGCCTGTGGTCTCAGCTAGCAGATAAGCTTCTGTGACTCGCGGTGTGTTTGTATTTTTAAGTTTGTTTTTGGTTTATTAGACTTGGTGGTGTTCTCATCTTTGCATGACCCCCCCCCCGACCCAACATTTAAGTGTCTTTCAACCATTTTAGATCCCTCTGTTGAGAGTTCTCTGTTTAGGTCTGTACTCCATTTTTTAAAATTGGATTATTTGTTCTTTGGATGACCAATTTCTCGACTTCTTTGTGTATTTTGGAGATTAGTGAAGATCTTTTCCCATTCTGTAAGGCCGTCGTTTTGTCTTCTTGGCCATGTTCTTTGCTTTACAGAAGCTTTTCAGTTTCAGGAGGTCTCACTTATTGTTTCTCTCAGTGTCTGTTTTTTTTTCTTTTTTTTTCTTTCTTTTTTTTTCTTTTTTTCTTTTTTTTTCTTCTTTTTTTTTCTTTTTTTCCTTTTTTTTCTTTTTTTTTCTCTCTTTAGTTTTTTTCTTTGTTTTTTTTTTGTTTTCTTTTCTTTTTTTTCTTTTCTTTTTTTTCTTTTTCTCTCAGTGTCTGTGCTACTGGGGTTCTATTTAGCAAGCGTTCTCCTGTGCCAATGTGTTCAAGTGCATTTGATATTTTTATTTTTATATTCTTTTATTGTGGATGAAGTCAATTATTTGAACTCTCAAATATTTTTATTGTTATTATCTCTCTATTTGTTTGCTTATTTGTGGTTGTTCAACATAAGGTTTCGTTGTGTACCCTTGTATGCCCTGGGACTCACTTTGTAGACAAGACTGGCCTCAGACTCACAGAGAGTCATCTGCCTCTGCCTCCTAGTGCTGAGATTAAAGGCATGCACTAAACACCTTTTCTATATATTTATTTTCCTAATAATTAATTTATTTTCATTTTATTGTCATTGGTGTTTTGCCTGCATGTATGTCTATCTGAGGGTGTCCGATCTTGGAGTTACCGACAGCTGTTGACTGCCATGTGGGTGGTAAGGAATTGAACCTGGGTCCTCTGGAAGAGCAGTCAGAACTCTTAACCACAGAGCCATCTCTCTCCAGCCCTCACCTTTTTTTTTTTTGAAAACGGGGTTTCTCTGTGTCACTTTGCCTGGCCTTGAATCTCAATCTGCAGAACAAGGGAGCCTTAAACTCACAGTGATCTGCCTGCCTTGGTCTCCCTGATCTTGGAGGTGTTTTTATCATCTCTCTCTCTCTCTCTCTCTCTCTCTCTCTCTCTCTCTCTCTCAAATATGTTTGGTTTTGTGTTTTGCTTTATGAGACAGGGTTTCTCTGCTGCTTTGGAGACTGTTGTTAAAACTAGCTCCTTTCTTATAGACCAGGCTGTCCTAAAACTCCCAATGATCCTGTTTCTGCTAAATATGGAGCCAGTGCTCTTGAATGCCTTTGTCTGGTGAGGTCAAAAGCCACCCCCACACACACAACCCCCCCCAACACACACACAAACCAAACACAGGCACAGGCACACCCAGAGACACATAAATAAACTTTTAAATTAAGAAGAGCCTGGAGAGCTAGTTTCGCGGCTCTTCCAGAGAAATTGGGTTCAATTCCCAGCACCTGCATGGCAGCTCATAGTGATTGTAAATTCAGTTTCTGGGTGATCTGACATCTTCAGACCATTGCACATAAAATAAAGTTAAGAAAATCATAAAAAAATTCCTTAAGAAATTGAAATTTAACTAAATCCCACACAATTGGAAACACTCTCAAATAAAAGTAAAATAAATGGAAAAGAATACAGTGCTAAGTGCAGTTATGAAAATGTTTTGAAATGTGATACCTTCCCTGTCTCCCCCACATACACAAGCCACACTGAGAGATTTAAATAAAATCTGGGTAATCATTTATGTATCTGGCCTATGTCAGAGGGGCAGGGGAAGCTGAAGCCTTGTCCTTTGGGCTCCAGGTTCTCAGTACTGCGTCAAAAACTCGAGTGTATAGTGAGCCCATGTCTGTCCTGCCGGCAGCACTCAGGAACTGGGAATACAAGGATCAGGAGATCATCTTCAACAACCCAGCAAGTGCAAACCATCCTGGTGGGAAAGAGACCCTCTAAAAGAAATCAATAAAATGACATTTTTATTTTTTTCTGTCGGAAGTGAAAATGTTCCAAATAATTCACTGCATCAGTATTCCTGGAAATGATATCAAAATCAGAATTTTTCTTTTTTTTTTAACATTTTATTTTATTCTTATTATTTTCATTTTTATTTTTTTGGTTTTTCGAGACAGGGTTTCTCTGTGGTTTTGGAGCCTGTCCTGGAACTAGCTCTTGTAGACCAGGCTGGTCTCGAAATCACAGAGATCCGCCTGCCTCTGCCTCCCAAGTGCTGGGATTAAAGGCGTGCGCCACCACTGCCTGGCGTAAATCAGAATTTTTCATATTATTCCATGGCTGTTGTAATTTTCTCTGTGGCAGACAGAGGCAGGCAGATCTCTGTGAGTTTGAGGCCAGCCTGGTCATCTACAGTTCCAGGACAGGTGCCAAAGCTAAGAGAATCCTTGTCTCAGAAAATTTTTTTCTCTGCGTCTCACGTGTCGTGTGTCTTTCTCTAAGCAGGCCCAGGAATCCTAAGAGCCTGTAGGTGATCTAGGAAATCTCCTGTAGCAGGGGCCCTGGCCTCCACTCCTGGCCCCTGAGGGCACCTGGTAAAAGTGAGAAGGCAGATTTCAGAGACTAGTAAAGTTCAAGGTCACCAGCCCTTCCCAACAGCTAGAACCTTTAAAGGGTGAGGCTACAACTTAATTGGCCTGCTTAGATATGGATATTTTTGTTGTGGTTCTTGTTTTACAGGGCAGGAACAGACATCCAAGTGGGAATTTTCCACAGCTGTTTTAATTTTCTCAGACTCGGTATTTAGTATGAGAAGTGGTGTGTGGGGTTGTACAAACACAACTACTGAAAAAGAACCCTAAGAAAGCAGGCCTCCCTCCCTCCCTCCTTCCTTTTCTCCCTCCCTCCCTCCCTCCCTCCCTCCCTCCCTCCCTCCCTCAGTTCCTCCCTCTCACCAAGCCATAATTGTGGCAGCCCCTTGGCCCACATAGTCCTTTCACTGATCAGTCAGACACACTCTTTTTTTATTTTTGAATTTTGGGTGAAGTCAATTAATTGAGCTCTTAGATGATGATGATGATGATGATTATTATTAGTTTATTTTTATTTTTTTTTTTACATAGAGGTTCCCTGTGTCCCTGGAACTCACTTTGTAGACAAGGCTGGCCTCAGACTCACAGAGATCTAGCTGCCCCTGCCTCTACCTCTGCTTCCTAGTGCCGGAATTAAAGGCCTGTACTAAACACACTTTCCCCCCCTAAGTCAGGGTTTCTCTGTGTCTGTCGCTTTGCCTGTCCTAAAACTCACACTGCAGAACGAGGTGGCCTCAAACTCACAGCGATTTGCCTGTTTCTGCCTCTCCTGATTTCTGAGGGCTGAGAACTGAGAATAAAGAAATGTGCTGCCCAAAATATACTGCCGCTGCTGCAATTAAAAAAATAAATTAAAATAAAATAACCTGAGATAAACAAAGAAAAAAAGGAAAACACCTGTTTTTTCCTTCCTTCCTTCCTTCCTTCCTTCCTTCCTTCCTTTCTTTTTCCTTACTTGTTTTTTTTTCTGTTTTCTTCTTTTATTATTATTATTATTATTATTATTATTATTATTTTTGGTGAAGGGTTTCTCTGTATAATACCTTTAACTCACTATATAAACCAGGCTGTCATCTTGGTAACATTATGGTTTTGTATTTTCTTATTTCTTGTCTGTAAATCAACAAATCAACATTTCTTCTCTCTCTCTCTCTCACACTCATTTAATTTATGTTTTATTTTATTTTTGGTTTGTGTTCTTGTTTTGATTTTCAAGGAAGGGTTTCTCTGTTGCTTTGGAGCCTGTCTTTGGAACTAGCTCTTGTC
This sequence comes from Microtus pennsylvanicus, assembly GCF_037038515.1. Classification (NCBI taxonomy): domain Eukaryota; kingdom Metazoa; phylum Chordata; class Mammalia; order Rodentia; family Cricetidae; genus Microtus; species Microtus pennsylvanicus. The sequence goes on from NW_027460906.1 coordinate 15,347, forward strand.
ACCAGGCTGGCTGGCCTCAAACTCCCAGAGATCCACCTGCCTCTCTGCCAGATATGGAACCAGTCATCTTGGTTAGTTCAAAAGCCACCCCATAAACACACACACACACACACAACACACACACACACACACACACACACACACACACAGAGGCACATCCAGAGAAACATATTTTTTTTTTTTTTTTGGTTTTTCGAGACAGGGTTTCTCTGTGGCTTTGGAGCCTATCCTGGAACTAGCTCTGTAGACCAGGCTGGTCTCGAACTCACAGAGATCCGCCTGCCTCTGCTTCCCGAGTGCTGGGATTAAAGGCTTGCGCCACCACTGCCCTGCGATGCCCCTACTATAAAAATGGGTTTCAGAAACCGGCCTTTTGCCACAGTGTCAGAAGCCCAAACTCTGCCTGTGGTCTCAGCTAGCTGATAAGCTTCTGTGACTCGCGGTGTGTTTGTATTTTTAAGTTTGTTTTTGGTTTATTAGACTTGGTGGTGTTCTCATCTTTGCATGACCCCCCCCCCCTCGACCCAACATTTAAGTGTCTTTCAACCATTTTAGATCCCTCTGTTGAGAGTTCTCTGTTTAGGTCTGTACTCCATTTTTTAAAATTGGATTATTTGTTCTTTGGATGACCAATTTCTCGACTTCTTTGTGTATTTTGGAGATTAGTGAAGATCTTTTCCCATTCTGTAAGGCCGTCGTTTTGTCTTCTTGGCCATGTTCTTTGCTTTACAGAAGCTTTTCAGTTTCAGGAGGTCTCACTTATTAATTGTTTCTCTCAGTGTCTGTTTTTTTTTCTTTTTTTTTCTTTCTTTTTTTTTCTTTTTTTTCTTCTTTTTTTTTCTTTTTTCCTTTTTTTTCTTTTTTTTTCTCTCTTTAGTTTTTTTCTTTGTTTTTTTTTGTTTTTTTTTCTTTTTTTTCTTTTCTTTTTTTTCTTTTTCTCTCAGTGTCTGTGCTACTGGGGTTCTATTTAGCAAGCGTTCTCCTGTGCCAATGTGTTCAAGTGCATTTGATATTTTTATTTTTATATTCTTTTATTGTGGATGAAGTCAATTATTTGAACTCTCAAATATTTTTATTGTTATTATCTCTCTATTTGTTTGCTTATTTGTGGTTGTTCAACATAAGGTTTTGTTGTGTACCCTTGTATGCCCTGGGACTCACTTTGTAGACAAGACTGGCCTCAGACTCACAGAGAGTCATCTGCCTCTGCCTCCTAGTGCTGAGATTAAAGGCATGCACTAAACACCTTTTCTATATATTTATTTTCCTAATAATTTATTTATTTTCATTTTATTGTCATTGGTGTTTTGCCTGCATGTATGTCTATCTGAGGGTGTCCGATCTTGGAGTTACCGACAGCTGTTGACTGCCATGTGGGTGGTAAGGAATTGAACCTGGGTCCTCTGGAAGAGCAGTCAGAACTCTTAACCACAGAGCCATCTCTCTCCAGCCCTCACCTTTTTTTTTTTTTTGAAAACGGGGTTTCTCTGTTTCACTTTGCCTGGCCTTGAATCTCAATCTGCAGAACAAGGGAGCCTTAAACTCACAGTGATCTGCCTGCCTTGGTCTCCCTGATCTTGGAGGTGTTTTTATCATCTCTCTCTCTCTCTCTCTCTCTCTCTCTCTCTCTCTCTCTCTCTCAAATATGTTTGGTTTTGTGTTTTGCTTTATGAGACAGGGTTTCTCTGCTGCTTTGGAGACTGTTGTTAAAACTAGCTCCTTTCTTATAGACCAGGCTGTCCTAAAACTCCCAATGATCCTGTTTCTGCTAAATATGGAGCCAGTGCTCTTGAATGCCTTTGTCTGGTGAGGTCAAAAGCCACCCCCACACACACAACCCCCCCCCCAACACACACACAAACCAAACACAGGCACAGGCACACCCAGAGACACATAAATAAACTTTTAAATTAAGAAGAGCCTGGAGAGCTAGTTTCGCGGCTCTTCCAGAGAAATTGGGTTCAATTCCCAGCACCTGCATGGCAGCTCATAGTGATTGTAAATTCAGTTTCTGGGTGATCTGACATCTTCAGACCATTGCACATAAAATAAAGTTAAGAAAATCATAAAAAAATTCCTTAAGAAATTGAAATTTAACTAAGTCCCACACAATTGGAAACACTCTCAAATAAAAGTAAAATAAATGGAAAAGAATACAGTGCTAAGTGCAGTTATGAAAATGTTTTGAAATGTGATACCTTCCCTGTCTCCCCCACATACACAAGCCACACTGAGAGATTTAAATAAAATCTGGGTAATCATTTATGTATCTGGCCTATGTCAGAGGGGCAGGGGAAGCTGAAGCCTTGTCCTTTGGGCTCCAGGTTCTCAGTACTGCGTCAAAAACTCGAGTGTATAGTGAGCCCATGTCTGTCCTGCCGGCAGCACTCAGGAACTGGGAATACAAGGATCAGGAGATCATCTTCAACAACCCAGCAAGTGCAAACCATCCTGGTGGGAAAGAGACCCTCTAAAAGAAATCAATAAAATGACATTTTTATTTTTTTCTGTCGGAAGTGAAAATGTTCCAAATAATTCACTGCATCAGTATTCCTGGAAATGATATCAAAATCAGAATTTTTCTTTTTTTTTTAACATTTTATTTTATTCTTATTATTTTCATTTTTATTTTTTTGGTTTTTCGAGACAGGGTTTCTCTGTGGTTTTGGAGCCTGTCCTGGAACTAGCTCTTGTAGACCAGGCTGGTCTCGAAATCACAGAGATCCGCCTGCCTCTGCCTCCCAAGTGCTGGGATTAAAGGCGTGCGCCACCACTGCCTGGCGTAAATCAGAATTTTTCATATTATTCCATGGCTGTTGTAATTTTCTCTGTGGCAGACAGAGGCAGGCAGATCTCTGTGAGTTTGAGGCCAGCCTGGTCATCTACAGTTCCAGGACAGGTGCCAAAGCTAAGAGAATCCTTGTCTCAGAAAATTTTTTTCTCTGCGTCTCACGTGTCGTGTGTCTTTCTCTAAGCAGGCCCAGGAATCCTAAGAGCCTGTAGGTGATCTAGGAAATCTCCTGTAGCAGGGGCCCTGGCCTCCACTCCTGGCCCCTGAGGGCACCTGGTAAAAGTGAGAAGGCAGATTTCAGAGACTAGTAAAGTTCAAGGTCACCAGCCCTTCCCAACAGCTAGAACCTTTAAAGGGTGAGGCTACAACTTAATTGGCCTGCTTAGATATGGATATTTTTGTTGTGGTTCTTGTTTTACAGGGCAGGAACAGACATCCAAGTGGGAATTTTCCACAGCTGTTTTAATTTTCTCAGACTCGGTATTTAGTATGAGAAGTGGTGTGTGGGGTTGTACAAACACAACTACTGAAAAAGAACCCTAAGAAAGCAGGCCTCCCTCCCTCCCTCCCTCCTTCCTTTTCTCCCTCCCTCCCTCCCTCCCTCCCTCCCTCCCTCCCTCCCTCAGTTCCTCCCTCTCACCAAGCCATAATTGTGGCAGCCCCTTGGCCCACATAGTCCTTTCACTGATCAGTCAGACACACTCTTTTTTTATTTTTGAATTTTGGGTGAAGTCAATTAATTGAGCTCTTAGATGATGATGATGATGATGATTATTATTAGTTTATTTGTGTTTTTTTTTTTTTTTACATAGAGGTTCCCTGTGTCCCTGGAACTCACTTTGTAGACAAGGCTGGCCTCAGACTCACAGAGATCTAGCTGCCCCTGCCTCTACCTCTGCTTCCTAGTGCCGGAATTAAAGGCCTGTACTAAACACACTTTCCCCCCCTAAGTCAGGGTTTCTCTGTGTCTGTCGCTTTGCCTGTCCTAAAACTCACACTGCAGAACGAGGTGGCCTCAAACTCACAGCGATTTGCCTGTTTCTGCCTCTCCTGATTTCTGAGGGCTGAGAACTGAGAATAAAGAAATGTGCTGCCCAAAATATACTGCCGCTGCTGCAATTAAAAAAATAAATTAAAATAAAATAACCTGAGATAAACAAAGAAAAAAAGGAAAACACCTGTTTTTTCCTTCCTTCCTTCCTTCCTTCCTTCCTTCCTTCCTTCCTTCCTTCCTTTCTTTTTCCTTACTTGTTTTTTTTCTGTTTTCTTCTTTTATTATTATTATTATTATTATTTTTGGTGAAGGGTTTCTCTGTATAATACCTTTAACTCACTATATAAACCAGGCTGTCATCTTGGTAACATTATGGTTTTGTATTTTCTTATTTCTTGTCTGTAAACCAACAAATCAACATTTCTTCTCTCTCTCTCTCTCACACTCATTTAATTTATGTTTTATTTTATTTTTGGTTTGTGTTCTTGTTTTGATTTTCAAGGAAGGGTTTCTCTGTTGCTTTGGAGCCTGTCTTTGGAACTAGCTCTTGTCAACCAGGCTGGCTGGCCTCAAACTCCCAGAGATCCACCTGCCTCTCTGCCAGATATGGAACCAGTCATCTTGGTTAGTTCAAAAGCCACCCCATAAACACACACACACACACACAACACACACACACACACACACACACACACACACACACACAGAGGCACATCCAGAGAAACATATTTTTTTTTTTTTTTTTGGTTTTTCGAGACAGGGTTTCTCTGTGGCTTTGGAGCCTGTCCTGGAACTAGCTCTGTAGACCAGGCTGGTCTCGAACTCACAGAGATCCGCCTGCCTCTGCTTCCCGAGTGCTGGGATTAAAGGCTTGCGCCACCACTGCCCTGCGATGCCCCTACTATAAAAATGGGTTTCAGAAACCGGCCTTTTGCCACAGTGTCAGAAGCCCAAACTCTGCCTGTGGTCTCAGCTAGCTGATAAGCTTCTGTGACTCGCGGTGTGTTTGTATTTTTAAGTTTGTTTTTGGTTTATTAGACTTGGTGGTGTTCTCATCTTTGCATGACCCCCCCCCCGACCCAACATTTAAGTGTCTTTCAACCATTTTAGATCCCTCTGTTGAGAGTTCTCTGTTTAGGTCTGTACTCCATTTTTTAAAATTGGATTATTTGTTCTTTGGATGACCAATTTCTCGACTTCTTTGTGTATTTTGGAGATTAGTGAAGATCTTTTCCCATTCTGTAAGGCCGTCGTTTTGTCTTCTTGGCCATGTTCTTTGCTTTACAGAAGCTTTTCAGTTTCAGGAGGTCTCACTTATTAATTGTTTCTCTCAGTGTCTGTTTTTTTTTTTTTTTTCTTTCTTTTTTTTTCTTTTTTTTCTTCTTTTTTTCCTTTTTTTCTTTTTTTTTCTCTCTTTAGTTTTTTTCTTTGTTTTTTTTTTGTTTTTTTTTCTTTTTTTTTCTTTTCTTTTTTTTCTTTTTCTCTCAGTGTCTGTGCTACTGGGGTTCTATTTAGCAAGCGTTTCCTGTGCCAATGTGTTCAAGTGCATTTGATATTTTTATTTTTATATTCTTTTATTGTGGATGAAGTCAATTATTTGAACTCTCAAATATTTTTATTGTTATTATCTTTCTATTTGTTTGCTTATTTGTGGTTGTTCAACATAAGGTTTTGTTGTGTACCCTTGTATGCCCTGGGACTCACTTTGTAGACAAGACTGGCCTCAGACTCACAGAGAGTCATCTGCCTCTGCCTCCTAGTGCTGAGATTAAAGGCATGCACTAAACACCTTTTCTATATATTTATTTTCCTAATAATTTATTTATTTTCATTTTATTGTCATTGGTGTTTTGCCTGCATGTATGTCTATCTGAGGGTGTCCGATCTTGGAGTTACCGACAGCTGTTGACTGCCATGTGGGTGGTAAGGAATTGAACTTGGGTCCTCTGGAAGAGCAGTCAGAACTCTTAACCACAGAGCCATCTCTCTCCAGCCCTCACCTTTTTTTTTTTTTGAAAACGGGGTTTCTCTGTGTCACTTTGCCTGGCCTTGAATCTCAATCTGCAGAACAAGGGAGCCTTAAACTCACAGTGATCTGCCTGCCTTGGTCTCCCTGATCTTGGAGGTGTTTTTATCATCTCTCTCTCTCTCTCTCTCTCTCTCTCTCTCTCTCTCTCTCTCTCAAATATGTTTGGTTTTGTGTTTTGCTTTATGAGACAGGGTTTCTCTGCTGCTTTGGAGACTGTTGTTAAAACTAGCTCCTTTCTTATAGACCAGGCTGTCCTAAAACTCCCAATGATCCTGTTTCTGCTAAATATGGAGCCAGTGCTCTTGAATGCCTTTGTCTGGTGAGGTCAAAAGCCACCCCCACACACACAACCCCCCCCCCAACACACACACAAACCAAACACAGGCACAGGCACACCCAGAGACACATAAATAAACTTTTAAATTAAGAAGAGCCTGGAGAGCTAGTTTCGCGGCTCTTCCAGAGAAATTGGGTTCAATTCCCAGCACCTGCATGGCAGCTCATAGTGATTGTAAATTCAGTTTCTGGGTGATCTGACATCTTCAGACCATTGCACATAAAATAAAGTTAAGAAAATCATAAAAAAATTCCTTAAGAAATTGAAATTTAACTAAGTCCCACACAATTGGAAACACTCTCAAATAAAAGTAAAATAAATGGAAAAGAATACAGTGCTAAGTGCAGTTATGAAAATGTTTTGAAATGTGATACCTTCCCTGTCTCCCCCACATACACAAGCCACACTGAGAGATTTAAATAAAATCTGGGTAATCATTTATGTATCTGGCCTATGTCAGAGGGGCAGGGGAAGCTGAAGCCTTGTCCTTTGGGCTCCAGGTTCTCAGTACTGCGTCAAAAACTCGAGTGTATAGTGAGCCCATGTCTGTCCTGCCGGCAGCACTCAGGAACTGGGAATACAAGGATCAGGAGATCATCTTCAACAACCCAGCAAGTGCAAACCATCCTGGTGGGAAAGAGACCCTCTAAGAGAAATCAATAAAATGACATTTTTATTTTTTTCTGTCGGAAGTGAAAATGTTCCAAATAATTCACTGCATCAGTATTCCTGGAAATGATATCAAAATCAGAATTTTTCTTTTTTTTTTAACATTTTATTTTATTCTTATTATTTTCATTTTTATTTTTTTGGTTTTTCGAGACAGGGTTTCTCTGTGGTTTTGGAGCCTGTCCTGGAACTAGCTCTTGTAGACCAGGCTGGTCTCGAAATCACAGAGATCCGCCTGCCTCTGCCTCCCAAGTGCTGGGATTAAAGGCGTGCGCCACCACTGCCTGGCGTAAATCAGAATTTTTCATATTATTCCATGGCTGTTGTAATTTTCTCTGTGGCAGACAGAGGCAGGCAGATCTCTGTGAGTTTGAGGCCAGCCTGGTCATCTACAGTTCCAGGACAGGTGCCAAAGCTAAGAGAATCCTTGTCTCAGAAAATTTTTTTCTCTGCGTCTCACGTGTCGTGTGTCTTTCTCTAAGCAGGCCCAGGAATCCTAAGAGCCTGTAGGTGATCTAGGAAATCTCCTGTAGCAGGGGCCCTGGCCTCCACTCCTGGCCCCTGAGGGCACCTGGTAAAAGTGAGAAGGCAGATTTCAGAGACTAGTAAAGTTCAAGGTCACCAGCCCTTCCCAACAGCTAGAACCTTTAAAGGGTGAGGCTACAACTTAATTGGCCTGCTTAGATATGGATATTTTTGTTGTGGTTCTTGTTTTACAGGGCAGGAACAGACATCCAAGTGGGAATTTTCCACAGCTGTTTTAATTTTCTCAGACTCGGTATTTAGTATGAGAAGTGGTGTGTGGGGTTGTACAAACACAACTACTGAAAAAGAACCCTAAGAAAGCAGGCCTCCCTCCCTCCCTCCCTCCTTCCTTTTCTCCCTCCCTCCCTCCCTCCCTCCCTCCCTCCCTCCCTCCCTCCCTCCCTCCCTCAGTTCCTCCCTCTCACCAAGCCATAATTGTGGCAGCCCCTTGGCCCACATAGTCCTTTCACTGATCAGTCAGACACACTCTTTTTTTATTTTTGAATTTTGGGTGAAGTCAATTAATTGAGCTCTTAGATGATGATGATGATGATGATTATTATTAGTTTATTTTTATTTTTTTTTTTTACATAGAGGTTCCCTGTGTCCCTGGAACTCACTTTGTAGACAAGGCTGGCCTCAGACTCACAGAGATCTAGCTGCCCCTGCCTCTACCTCTGCTTCCTAGTGCCGGAATTAAAGGCCTGTACTAAACACACTTTCCCCCCCTAAGTCAGGGTTTCTCTGTGTCTGTCGCTTTGCCTGTCCTAAAACTCACACTGCAGAACGAGGTGGCCTCAAACTCACAGCGATTTGCCTGTTTCTGCCTCTCCTGATTTCTGAGGGCTGAGAACTGAGAATAAAGAAATGTGCTGCCCAAAATATACTGCCGCTGCTGCAATTAAAAAAATAAATTAAAATAAAATAACCTGAGATAAACAAAGAAAAAAAGGAAAACACCTGTTTTTTCCTTCCTTCCTTCCTTCCTTCCTTCCTTCCTTCCTTCCTTCCTTCCTTCCTTCCTTCTTTCTTCCTTACTTGTTTTTTTTCTGTTTTCTTCTTTTATTATTATTATTATTATTATTTTTGGTGAAGGGTTTCTCTGTATAATACCTTTAACTCACTATATAAACCAGGCTGTCATCTTGGTAACATTATGGTTTTGTATTTTCTTATTTCTTGTCTGTAAATCAACAAATCAACATTTCTTCTCTCTCTCTCTCTCACACTCATTTAATTTATGTTTTATTTTATTTTTGGTTTGTGTTCTTGTTTTGATTTTCAAGGAAGGGTTTCTCTGTTGCTTTGGAGCCTGTCTTTGGAACTAGCTCTTGTCAACCAGGCTGGCTGGCCTCAAACTCCCAGAGATCCACCTGCCTCTCTGCCAGATATGGAACCAGTCATCTTGGTTAGTTCAAAAGCCACCCCATAAACACACACACACACACACACAACACACACACACACACACACACACACACACACACACACACACACACAGAGGCACATCCAGAGAAACATATTTTTTTTTTTTTTTTGGTTTTTCGAGACAGGGTTTCTCTGTGGCTTTGGAGCCTGTCCTGGAACTAGCTCTGTAGACCAGGCTGGTCTCGAACTCACAGAGATCCGCCTGCCTCTGCTTCCCGAGTGCTGGGATTAAAGGCTTGCGCCACCACTGCCCTGCGATGCCCCTACTATAAAAATGGGTTTCAGAAACCGGCCTTTTGCCACAGTGTCAGAAGCCCAAACTCTGCCTGTGGTCTCAGCTAGCTGATAAGCTTCTGTGACTCGCGGTGTGTTTGTATTTTTAAGTTTGTTTTTGGTTTATTAGACTTGGTGGTGTTCTCATCTTTGCATGACCCCCCCCCCCTCGACCCAACATTTAAGTGTCTTTCAACCATTTTAGATCCCTCTGTTGAGAGTTCTCTGTTTAGGTCTGTACTCCATTTTTTAAAATTGGATTATTTGTTCTTTGGATGACCAATTTCTCGACTTCTTTGTGTATTTTGGAGATTAGTGAAGATCTTTTCCCATTCTGTAAGGCCGTCGTTTTGTCTTCTTGGCCATGTTCTTTGCTTTACAGAAGCTTTTCAGTTTCAGGAGGTCTCACTTATTAATTGTTTCTCTCAGTGTCTGTTTTTTTTTCTTTCTTTTTTTTCCTTTTTTTTCTTTTTTTCTTTTTTTTCTTCTTTTTTTTCTTTTTTTCCTTTTTTTTCTTTTTTTTTCTCTCTTTAGTTTTTTTCTTTGTTTTTTTTTTGTTTTTTTTTCTTTTTTTTTCTTTTCTTTTTTTTCTTTTTCTCTCAGTGTCTGTGCTACTGGGGTTCTATTTAGCAAGCGTTCTCCTGTGCCAATGTGTTCAAGTGCATTTGATATTTTTATTTTTATATTCTTTTATTGTGGATGAAGTCAATTATTTGAACTCTCAAATATTTTTATTGTTATTATCTCTCTATTTGTTTGCTTATTTGTGGTTGTTCAACATAAGGTTTTGTTGTGTACCCTTGTATGCCCTGGGACTCACTTTGTAGACAAGACTGGCCTCAGACTCACAGAGAGTCATCTGCCTCTGCCTCCTAGTGCTGAGATTAAAGGCATGCACTAAACACCTTTTCTATATATTTATTTTCCTAATAATTTATTTATTTTCATTTTATTGTCATTGGTGTTTTGCCTGCATGTATGTCTATCTGAGGGTGTCCGATCTTGGAGTTACCGACAGCTGTTGACTGCCATGTGGGTGGTAAGGAATTGAACCTGGGTCCTCTGGAAGAGCAGTCAGAACTCTTAACCACAGAGCCATCTCTCTCCAGCCCTCACCTTTTTTTTTTTTGAAAACGGGGTTTCTCTGTGTCACTTTGCCTGGCCTTGAATCTCAATCTGCAGAACAAGGGAGCCTTAAACTCACAGTGATCTGCCTGCCTTGGTCTCCCTGATCTTGGAGGTGTTTTTATCATCTCTCTCTCTCTCTCTCTCTCTCTCTCTCTCTCTCTCTCTCAAATATGTTTGGTTTTGTGTTTTGCTTTATGAGACAGGGTTTCTCTGCTGCTTTGGAGACTGTTGTTAAAACTAGCTCCTTTCTTATAGACCAGGCTGTCCTAAAACTCCCAATGATCCTGTTTCTGCTAAATATGGAGCCAGTGCTCTTGAATGCCTTTGTCTGGTGAGGTCAAAAGCCACCCCCACACACACAACCCCCCCCCAACACACACACAAACCAAACACAGGCACAGGCACACCCAGAGACACATAAATAAACTTTTAAATTAAGAAGAGCCTGGAGAGCTAGTTTCGCGGCTCTTCCAGAGAAATTGGGTTCAATTCCCAGCACCTGCATGGCAGCTCATAGTGATTGTAAATTCAGTTTCTGGGTAATCTGACATCTTCAGACCATTGCACATAAAATAAAGTTAAGAAAATCATAAAAAAATTCCTTAAGAAATTGAAATTTAACTAAGTCCCACACAATTGGAAACACTCTCAAATAAAAGTAAAATAAATGGAAAAGAATACAGTGCTAAGTGCAGTTATGAAAATGTTTTGAAATGTGATACCTTCCCTGTCTCCCCCACATACACAAGCCACACTGAGAGATTTAAATAAAATCTGGGTAATCATTTATGTATCTGGCCTATGTCAGAGGGGCAGGGGAAGCTGAAGCCTTGTCCTTTGGGCTCCAGGTTCTCAGTACTGCGTCAAAAACTCGAGTGTATAGTGAGCCCATGTCTGTCCTGCCGGCAGCACTCAGGAACTGGGAATACAAGGATCAGGAGATCATCTTCAACAACCCAGCAAGTGCAAACCATCCTGGTGGGAAAGAGACCCTCTAAAAGAAATCAATAAAATGACATTTTTATTTTTTTCTGTCGGAAGTGAAAATGTTCCAAATAATTCACTGCATCAGTATTCCTGGAAATGATATCAAAATCAGAATTTTTCTTTTTTTTTTAACATTTTATTTTATTCTTATTATTTTCATTTTTATTTTTTTGGTTTTTCGAGACAGGGTTTCTCTGTGGTTTTGGAGCCTGTCCTGGAACTAGCTCTTGTAGACCAGGCTGGTCTCGAAATCACAGAGATCCGCCTGCCTCTGCCTCCCAAGTGCTGGGATTAAAGGCGTGCGCCACCACTGCCTGGCGTAAATCAGAATTTTTCATATTATTCCATGGCTGTTGTAATTTTCTCTGTGGCAGACAGAGGCAGGCAGATCTCTGTGAGTTTGAGGCCAGCCTGGTCATCTACAGTTCCAGGACAGGTGCCAAAGCTAAGAGAATCCTTGTCTCAGAAAATTTTTTTCTCTGCGTCTCACGTGTCGTGTGTCTTTCTCTAAGCAGGCCCAGGAATCCTAAGAGCCTGTAGGTGATCTAGGAAATCTCCTGTAGCAGGGGCCCTGGCCTCCACTCCTGGCCCCTGAGGGCACCTGGTAAAAGTGAGAAGGCAGATTTCAGAGACTAGTAAAGTTCAAGGTCACCAGCCCTTCCCAACAGCTAGAACCTTTAAAGGGTGAGGCTACAACTTAATTGGCCTGCTTAGATATGGATATTTTTGTTGTGGTTCTTGTTTTACAGGGCAGGAACAGACATCCAAGTGGGAATTTTCCACAGCTGTTTTAATTTTCTCAGACTCGGTATTTAGTATGAGAAGTGGTGTGTGGGGTTGTACAAACACAACTACTGAAAAAGAACCCTAAGAAAGCAGGCCTCCCTCCCTCCCTCCCTCCTTCCTTTTCTCCCTCCCTCCCTCCCTCCCTCCCTCCCTCCCTCCCTCCCTCCCTCAGTTCCTCCCTCTCACCAAGCCATAATTGTGGCAGCCCCTTGGCCCACATAGTCCTTTCACTGATCAGTCAGACACACTCTTTTTTTATTTTTGAATTTTGGGTGAAGTCAATTAATTGAGCTCTTAGATGATGATGATGATGATGATTATTATTAGTTTATTTGTGTTTTTTTTTTTTTTTACATAGAGGTTCCCTGTGTCCCTGGAACTCACTTTGTAGACAAGGCTGGCCTCAGACTCACAGAGATCTAGCTGCCCCTGCCTCTACCTCTGCTTCCTAGTGCCGGAATTAAAGGCCTGTACTAAACACACTTCCCCCCCTAAGTCAGGGTTTCTCTGTGTCTGTCGCTTTGCCTGTCCTAAAACTCACACTGCAGAACGAGGTGGCCTCAAACTCACAGCGATTTGCCTGTTTCTGCCTCTCCTGATTTCTGAGGGCTGAGAACTGAGAATAAAGAAATGTGCTGCCCAAAATATACTGCCGCTGCTGCAATTAAAAAAATAAATTAAAATAAAATAACCTGAGATGAACAAAGAAAAAAAGGAAAACACCTGTTTTTTCCTTCCTTCCTTCCTTCCTTCCTTCCTTCCTTCCTTCCTTCCTTCCTTTCTTTTTCCTTACTTGTTTTTTTTTCTGTTTTCTTCTTTTATTATTATTATTATTATTATTATTATTATTATTATTATTATTATTATTTTTGGTGAAGGGTTTCTCTGTATAATACCTTTAACTCACTATATAAACCAGGCTGTCATCTTGGTAACATTATGGTTTTGTATTTTCTTATTTCTTGTCTGTAAATCAACAAATCAACATTTCTTCTCTCTCTCTCTCTCACACTCATTTAATTTATGTTTTATTTTATTTTTGGTTTGTGTTCTTGTTTTGATTTTCAAGGAAGGGTTTCTCTGTTGCTTTGGAGCCTGTCTTTGGAACTAGCTCTTGTCAACCAGGCTGGCTGGCCTCAAACTCCCAGAGATCCACCTGCCTCTCTGCCAGATATGGAACCAGTCATCTTGGTTAGTTCAAAAGCCACCCCATAAACACACACACACACACACACACACACACACACACACACACACACAGAGGCACATCCAGAGAAACATATTTTTTTTTTTTTTTTGGTTTTTCGAGACAGGGTTTCTCTGTGGCTTTGGAGCCTGTCCTGGAACTAGCTCTGTAGACCAGGCTGGTCTCGAACTCACAGAGATCCGCCTGCCTCTGCTTCCCAAGTGCTGGGATTAAAGGCTTGCGCCACCACTGCCCTGCGATGCCCCTACTATAAAAATGGGTTTCAGAAACCGGCCTTTTGCCACAGTGTCAGAAGCCCAAACTCTGCCTGTGGTCTCAGCTAGCTGATAAGCTTCTGTGACTCGCGGTGTGTTTGTATTTTTAAGTTTGTTTTTGGTTTATTAGACTTGGTGGTGTTCTCATCTTTGCATGACCCCCCCCCCGACCCAACATTTAAGTGTCTTTCAACCATTTTAGATCCCTCTGTTGAGAGTTCTCTGTTTAGGTCTGTACTCCATTTTTTAAAATTGGATTATTTGTTCTTTGGATGACCAATTTCTCGACTTCTTTGTGTATTTTGGAGATTAGTGAAGATCTTTTCCCATTCTGTAAGGCCGTCGTTTTGTCTTCTTGGCCATGTTCTTTGCTTTACAGAAGCTTTTCAGTTTCAGGAGGTCTCACTTATTAATTGTTTCTCTCAGTGTCTGTTTTTTTTCTTTTTTTTTCTTTCTTTTTTTTTCTTTTTTTTCTTTTTTTTCTTCTTTTTTTTTCTTTTTTTCCTTTTTTTTCTTTTTTTTTCTCTCTTTAGTTTTTTTCTTTGTTTTTTTTTTGTTTTTTTTTTCTTTTTTTTCTTTTCTTTTTTTTCTTTTTCTCTCAGTGTCTGTGCTACTGGGGTTCTATTTAGCAAGCGTTCTCCTGTGCCAATGTGTTCAAGTGCATTTGATATTTTTATTTTTATATTCTTTTATTGTGGATGAAGTCAATTATTTGAACTCTCAAATATTTTTATTGTTATTATCTCTCTATTTGTTTGCTTATTTGTGGTTGTTCAACATAAGGTTTCGTTGTGTACCCTTGTATGCCCTGGGACTCACTTTGTAGACAAGACTGGCCTCAGACTCACAGAGAGTCATCTGCCTCTGCCTCCTAGTGCTGAGATTAAAGGCATGCACTAAACACCTTTTCTATATATTTATTTTCCTAATAATTTATTTATTTTCATTTTATTGTCATTGGTGTTTTGCCTGCATGTATGTCTATCTGAGGGTGTCCGATCTTGGAGTTACCGACAGCTGTTGACTGCCATGTGGGTGGTAAGGAATTGAACCTGGGTCCTCTGGAAGAGCAGTCAGAACTCTTAACCACAGAGCCATCTCTCTCCAGCCCTCACCTTTTTTTTTTTTGAAAACGGGGTTTCTCTGTGTCACTTTGCCTGGCCTTGAATCTCAATCTGCAGAACAAGGGAGCCTTAAACTCACAGTGATCTGCCTGCCTTGGTCTCCCTGATCTTGGAGGTGTTTTTATCATCTCTCTCTCTCTCTCTCTCTCTCAAATATGTTTGGTTTTGTGTTTTGCTTTATGAGACAGGGTTTCTCTGCTGCTTTGGAGACTGTTGTTAAAACTAGCTCCTTTCTTATAGACCAGGCTGTCCTAAAACTCCCAATGATCCTGTTTCTGCTAAATATGGAGCCAGTGCTCTTGAATGCCTTTGTCTGGTGAGGTCAAAAGCCACCCCCACACACACAACCCCCCCCCAACACACACACAAACCAAACACAGGCACAGGCACACCCAGAGACACATAAATAAACTTTTAAATTAAGAAGAGCCTGGAGAGCTAGTTTCGCGGCTCTTCCAGAGAAATTGGGTTCAATTCCCAGCACCTGCATGGCAGCTCATAGTGATTGTAAATTCAGTTTCTGGGTGATCTGACATCTTCAGACCATTGCACATAAAATAAAGTTAAGAAAATCATAAAAAAATTCCTTAAGAAATTGAAATTTAACTAAGTCCCACACAATTGGAAACACTCTCAAATAAAAGTAAAATAAATGGAAAAGAATACAGTGCTAAGTGCAGTTATGAAAATGTTTTGAAATGTGATACCTTCCCTGTCTCCCCCACATACACAAGCCACACTGAGAGATTTAAATAAAATCTGGGTAATCATTTATGTATCTGGCCTATGTCAGAGGGGCAGGGGAAGCTGAAGCCTTGTCCTTTGGGCTCCAGGTTCTCAGTACTGCGTCAAAAACTCGAGTGTATAGTGAGCCCATGTCTGTCCTGCCGGCAGCACTCAGGAACTGGGAATACAAGGATCAGGAGATCATCTTCAACAACCCAGCAAGTGCAAACCATCCTGGTGGGAAAGAGACCCTCTAAAAGAAATCAATAAAATGACATTTTTATTTTTTTCTGTCGGAAGTGAAAATGTTCCAAATAATTCACTGCATCAGTATTCCTGGAAATGATATCAAAATCAGAATTTTTCTTTTTTTTTTAACATTTTATTTTATTCTTATTATTTTCATTTTTATTTTTTTGGTTTTTCGAGACAGGGTTTCTCTGTGGTTTTGGAGCCTGTCCTGGAACTAGCTCTTGTAGACCAGGCTGGTCTCGAAATCACAGAGATCCGCCTGCCTCTGCCTCCCAAGTGCTGGGATTAAAGGCGTGCGCCACCACTGCCTGGCGTAAATCAGAATTTTTCATATTATTCCATGGCTGTTGTAATTTTCTCTGTGGCAGACAGAGGCAGGCAGATCTCTGTGAGTTTGAGGCCAGCCTGGTCATCTACAGTTCCAGGACAGGTGCCAAAGCTAAGAGAATCCTTGTCTCAGAAAATTTTTTTCTCTGCGTCTCACGTGTCGTGTGTCTTTCTCTAAGCAGGCCCAGGAATCCTAAGAGCCTGTAGGTGATCTAGGAAATCTCCTGTAGCAGGGGCCCTGGCCTCCACTCCTGGCCCCTGAGGGCACCTGGTAAAAGTGAGAAGGCAGATTTCAGAGACTAGTAAAGTTCAAGGTCACCAGCCCTTCCCAACAGCTAGAACCTTTAAAGGGTGAGGCTACAACTTAATTGGCCTGCTTAGATATGGATATTTTTGTTGTGGTTCTTGTTTTACAGGGCAGGAACAGACATCCAAGTGGGAATTTTCCACAGCTGTTTTAATTTTCTCAGACTCGGTATTTAGTATGAGAAGTGGTGTGTGGGGTTGTACAAACACAACTACTGAAAAAGAACCCTAAGAAAGCAGGCCTCCCTCCCTCCCTCCCTCCTTCCTTTTCTCCCTCCCTCCCTCCCTCCCTCCCTCCCTCCCTCCCTCCCTCCCTCCCTCAGTTCCTCCCTCTCACCAAGCCATAATTGTGGCAGCCCCTTGGCCCACATAGTCCTTTCACTGATCAGTCAGACACACTCTTTTTTTATTTTTGAATTTTGGGTGAAGTCAATTAATTGAGCTCTTAGATGATGATGATGATGATGATTATTATTAGTTTATTTGTGTTTTTTTTTTTTTTTACATAGAGGTTCCCTGTGTCCCTGGAACTCACTTTGTAGACAAGGCTGGCCTCAGACTCACAGAGATCTAGCTGCCCCTGCCTCTACCTCTGCTTCCTAGTGCCGGAATTAAAGGCCTGTACTAAACACACTTTCCCCCCCTAAGTCAGGGTTTCTCTGTGTCTGTCGCTTTGCCTGTCCTAAAACTCACACTGCAGAACGAGGTGGCCTCAAACTCACAGCGATTTGCCTGTTTCTGCCTCTCCTGATTTCTGAGGGCTGAGAACTGAGAATAAAGAAATGTGCTGCCCAAAATATACTGCCGCTGCTGCAATTAAAAAAATAAATTAAAATAAAATAACCTGAGATAAACAAAGAAAAAAAGGAAAACACCTGTTTTTTCCTTCCTTCCTTCCTTCCTTCCTTCCTTCCTTCCTTCCTTCCTTCCTTTCTTTTTCCTTACTTGTTTTTTTTTCTGTTTTCTTCTTTTATTATTATTATTATTATTATTATTATTATTATTTTTGGTGAAGGGTTTCTCTGTATAATACCTTTAACTCACTATATAAACCAGGCTGTCATCTTGGTAACATTATGGTTTTGTATTTTCTTATTTCTTGTCTGTAAATCAACAAATCAACATTTCTTCTCTCTCTCTCTCTCACACTCATTTAATTTATGTTTTATTTTATTTTTGGTTTGTGTTCTTGTTTTGATTTTCAAGGAAGGGTTTCTCTGTTGCTTTGGAGCCTGTCTTTGGAACTAGCTCTTGTCAACCAGGCTGGCTGGCCTCAAACTCCCAGAGATCCACCTGCCTCTCTGCCAGATATGGAACCAGTCATCTTGGTTAGTTCAAAAGCCACCCCATAAACACACACACACACACACAACACACACACACACACACACACACACACACACACACACACACACAGAGGCACATCCAGAGAAACATATATTTTTTTTTTTTTTTGGTTTTTCGAGACAGGGTTTCTCTGTGGCTTTGGAGCCTGTCCTGGAACTAGCTCTGTAGACCAGGCTGGTCTCGAACTCACAGAGATCCGCCTGCCTCTGCTTCCCGAGTGCTGGGATTAAAGGCTTGCGCCACCACTGCCCTGCGATGCCCCTACTATAAAAATGGGTTTCAGAAACCGGCCTTTTGCCACAGTGTCAGAAGCCCAAACTCTGCCTGTGGTCTCAGCTAGCTGATAAGCTTCTGTGACTCGCGGTGTGTTTGTATTTTTAAGTTTGTTTTTGGTTTATTAGACTTGGTGGTGTTCTCATCTTTGCATGACCCCCCCCCCCCCGACCCAACATTTAAGTGTCTTTCAACCATTTTAGATCCCTCTGTTGAGAGTTCTCTGTTTAGGTCTGTACTCCATTTTTTAAAATTGGATTATTTGTTCTTTGGATGACCAATTTCTCGACTTCTTTGTGTATTTTGGAGATTAGTGAAGATCTTTTCCCATTCTGTAAGGCCGTCGTTTTGTCTTCTTGGCCATGTTCTTTGCTTTACAGAAGCTTTTCAGTTTCAGGAGGTCTCACTTATTAATTGTTTCTCTCAGTGTCTGTTTTTTTTTCTTTTTTTTTCTTTCTTTTTTTTTTCTTTTTTTTTCTTTTTTTTCTTCTTTTTTTTTCTTTTTTTCCTTTTTTTTCTTTTTTTTTCTCTCTTTAGTTTTTTTCTTTGTTTTTTTTTTGTTTTTTTTTCTTTTTTTTCTTTTCTTTTTTTTCTTTTTCTCTCAGTGTCTGTGCTACTGGGGTTCTATTTAGCAAGCGTTCTCCTGTGCCAATGTGTTCAAGTGCATTTGATATTTTTATTTTTATATTCTTTTATTGTGGATGAAGTCAATTATTTGAACTCTCAAATATTTTTATTGTTATTATCTCTCTATTTGTTTGCTTATTTGTGGTTGTTCAACATAAGGTTTCGTTGTGTACCCTTGTATGCCCTGGGACTCACTTTGTAGACAAGACTGGCCTCAGACTCACAGAGAGTCATCTGCCTCTGCCTCCTAGTGCTGAGATTAAAGGCATGCACTAAACACCTTTTCTATATATTTATTTTCCTAATAATTTATTTATTTTCATTTTATTGTCATTGGTGTTTTGCCTGCATGTATGTCTATCTGAGGGTGTCCGATCTTGGAGTTACCGACAGCTGTTGACTGCCATGTGGGTGGTAAGGAATTGAACCTGGGTCCTCTGGAAGAGCAGTCAGAACTCTTAACCACAGAGCCATCTCTCTCCAGCCCTCACCTTTTTTTTTTTTGAAAATGGGGTTTCTCTGTGTCACTTTGCCTGGCCTTGAATCTCAATCTGCAGAACAAGGGAGCCTTAAACTCACAGTGATCTGCCTGCCTTGGTCTCCCTGATCTTGGAGGTGTTTTTATCATCTCTCCCTCTCTCTCTCTCTCTCAAATATGTTTGGTTTTGTGTTTTGCTTTATGAGACAGGGTTTCTCTGCTGCTTTGGAGACTGTTGTTAAAACTAGCTCCTTTCTTATAGACCAGGCTGTCCTAAAACTCCCAATGATCCTGTTTCTGCTAAATATGGAGCCAGTGCTCTTGAATGCCTTTGTCTGGTGAGGTCAAAAGCCACCCCCACACACACAACCCCCCCCCAACACACACACAAACCAAACACAGGCACAGGCACACCCAGAGACACATAAATAAACTTTTAAATTAAGAAGAGCCTGGAGAGCTAGTTTCGCGGCTCTTCCAGAGAAATTGGGTTCAATTCCCAGCACCTGCATGGCAGCTCATAGTGATTGTAAATTCAGTTTCTGGGTGATCTGACATCTTCAGACCATTGCACATAAAATAAAGTTAAGAAAATCATAAAAAAATTCCTTAAGAAATTGAAATTTAACTAAGTCCCACACAATTGGAAACACTCTCAAATAAAAGTAAAATAAATGGAAAAGAATACAGTGCTAAGTGCAGTTATGAAAATGTTTTGAAATGTGATACCTTCCCTGTCTCCCCCACATACACAAGCCACACTGAGAGATTTAAATAAAATCTGGGTAATCATTTATGTATCTGGCCTATGTCAGAGGGGCAGGGGAAGCTGAAGCCTTGTCCTTTGGGCTCCAGGTTCTCAGTACTGCGTCAAAAACTCGAGTGTATAGTGAGCCCATGTCTGTCCTGCCGGCAGCACTCAGGAACTGGGAATACAAGGATCAGGAGATCATCTTCAACAACCCAGCAAGTGCAAACCATCCTGGTGGGAAAGAGACCCTCTAAAAGAAATCAATAAAATGACATTTTTATTTTTTTCTGTCGGAAGTGAAAATGTTCCAAATAATTCACTGCATCAGTATTCCTGGAAATGATATCAAAATCAGAATTTTTCTTTTTTTTTTAACATTTTATTTTATTCTTATTATTTTCATTTTTATTTTTTTGGTTTTTCGAGACAGGGTTTCTCTGTGGTTTTGGAGCCTGTCCTGGAACTAGCTCTTGTAGACCAGGCTGGTCTCGAAATCACAGAGATCCGCCTGCCTCTGCCTCCCAAGTGCTGGGATTAAAGGCGTGCGCCACCACTGCCTGGCGTAAATCAGAATTTTTCATATTATTCCATGGCTGTTGTAATTTTCTCTGTGGCAGACAGAGGCAGGCAGATCTCTGTGAGTTTGAGGCCAGCCTGGTCATCTACAGTTCCAGGACAGGTGCCAAAGCTAAGAGAATCCTTGTCTCAGAAAATTTTTTTCTCTGCGTCTCACGTGTCGTGTGTCTTTCTCTAAGCAGGCCCAGGAATCCTAAGAGCCTGTAGGTGATCTAGGAAATCTCCTGTAGCAGGGGCCCTGGCCTCCACTCCTGGCCCCTGAGGGCACCTGGTAAAAGTGAGAAGGCAGATTTCAGAGACTAGTAAAGTTCAAGGTCACCAGCCCTTCCCAACAGCTAGAACCTTTAAAGGGTGAGGCTACAACTTAATTGGCCTGCTTAGATATGGATATTTTTGTTGTGGTTCTTGTTTTACAGGGCAGGAACAGACATCCAAGTGGGAATTTTCCACAGCTGTTTTAATTTTCTCAGACTCGGTATTTAGTATGAGAAGTGGTGTGTGGGGTTGTACAAACACAACTACTGAAAAAGAACCCTAAGAAAGCAGGCCTCCCTCCCTCCCTCCCTCCTTCCTTTTCTCCCTCCCTCCCTCCCTCCCTCCCTCCCTCCCTCCCTCCCTCCCTCAGTTCCTCCCTCTCACCAAGCCATAATTGTGGCAGCCCCTTGGCCCACATAGTCCTTTCACTGATCAGTCAGACACACTCTTTTTTTATTTTTGAATTTTGGGTGAAGTCAATTAATTGAGCTCTTAGATGATGATGATGATGATTATTATTATTAGTTTATTTGTGTTTTTTTTTTTTTTTACATAGAGGTTCCCTGTGTCCCTGGAACTCACTTTGTAGACAAGGCTGGCCTCAGACTCACAGAGATCTAGCTGCCCCTGCCTCTACCTCTGCTTCCTAGTGCCGGAATTAAAGGCCTGTACTAAACACACTTTCCCCCCCTAAGTCAGGGTTTCTCTGTGTCTGTCGCTTTGCCTGTCCTAAAACTCACACTGCAGAACGAGGTGGCCTCAAACTCACAGCGATTTGCCTGTTTCTGCCTCTCCTGATTTCTGAGGGCTGAGAACTGAGAATAAAGAAATGTGCTGCCCAAAATATACTGCCGCTGCTGCAATTAAAAAAATAAATTAAAATAAAATAACCTGAGATAAACAAAGAAAAAAAGGAAAACACCTGTTTTTTCCTTTCTTCCTTCCTTCCTTCCTTCCTTCCTTCCTTCCTTCCTTCCTTCCTTCCTTTCTTTTTCCTTACTTGTTTTTTTTTCTGTTTTCTTCTTTTATTATTATTATTATTATTATTATTATTATTATTATTATTATTATTATTTTTGGTGAAGGGTTTCTCTGTATAATACCTTTAACTCACTATATAAACCAGGCTGTCATCTTGGTAACATTATGGTTTTGTATTTTCTTATTTCTTGTCTGTAAATCAACAAATCAACATTTCTTCTCTCTCTCTCTCTCACACTCATTTAATTTATGTTTTATTTTATTTTTGGTTTGTGTTCTTGTTTTGATTTTCAAGGAAGGGTTTCTCTGTTGCTTTGGAGCCTGTCTTTGGAACTAGCTCTTGTCAACCAGGCTGGCTGGCCTCAAACTCCCAGAGATCCACCTGCCTCTCTGCCAGATATGGAACCAGTCATCTTGGTTAGTTCAAAAGCCACCCCATAAACACACACACACACACACAACACACACACACACACACACACACACACACACACACACACACAGAGGCACATCCAGAGAAACATATTTTTTTTTTTTTTGGTTTTTCGAGACAGGGTTTCTCTGTGGCTTTGGAGCCTGTCCTGGAACTAGCTCTGTAGACCAGGCTGGTCTCGAACTCACAGAGATCCGCCTGCCTCTGCTTCCCGAGTGCTGGGATTAAAGGCTTGCGCCACCACTGCCCTGCGATGCCCCTACTATAAAAATGGGTTTCAGAAACCGGCCTTTTGCCACAGTGTCAGAAGCCCAAACTCTGCCTGTGGTCTCAGCTAGCTGATAAGCTTCTGTGACTCGCGGTGTGTTTGTATTTTTAAGTTTGTTTTTGGTTTATTAGACTTGGTGGTGTTCTCATCTTTGCATGACCCCCCCCCCCTCGACCCAACATTTAAGTGTCTTTCAACCATTTTAGATCCCTCTGTTGAGAGTTCTCTGTTTAGGTCTGTACTCCATTTTTTAAAATTGGATTATTTGTTCTTTGGATGACCAATTTCTCGACTTCTTTGTGTATTTTGGAGATTAGTGAAGATCTTTTCCCATTCTGTAAGGCCGTCGTTTTGTCTTCTTGGCCATGTTCTTTGCTTTACAGAAGCTTTTCAGTTTCAGGAGGTCTCACTTATTAATTGTTTCTCTCAGTGTCTGTTTTTTTTCTTTTTTTTTCTTTCTTTTTTTTCTTTTTTTTCTTTTTTTCTTTTTTTCTTCTTTTTTTTTCTTTTTTCCTTTTTTTTCTTTTTTTTTCTCTCTTTAGTTTTTTCCTTTGTTTTTTTTTGTTTTTTTTTCTTTTTTTTCTTTTCTTTTTTTTCTTTTTCTCTCAGTGTCTGTGCTACTGGGGTTCTATTTAGCAAGCGTTCTCCTGTGCCAATGTGTTCAAGTGCATTTGATATTTTTATTTTTATATTCTTTTATTGTGGATGAAGTCAATTATTTGAACTCTCAAATATTTTTATTGTTATTATCTCTCTATTTGTTTGCTTATTTGTGGTTGTTCAACATAAGGTTTTGTTGTGTACCCTTGTATGCCCTGGGACTCACTTTGTAGACAAGACTGGCCTCAGACTCACAGAGAGTCATCTGCCTCTGCCTCCTAGTGCTGAGATTAAAGGCATGCACTAAACACCTTTTCTATATATTTATTTTCCTAATAATTTATTTATTTTCATTTTATTGTCATTGGTGTTTTGCCTGCATGTATGTCTATCTGAGGGTGTCCGATCTTGGAGTTACCGACAGCTGTTGACTGCCATGTGGGTGGTAAGGAATTGAACCTGGGTCCTCTGGAAGAGCAGTCAGAACTCTTAACCACAGAGCCATCTCTCTCCAGCCCTCACCTTTTTTTTTTTTGAAAACGGGGTTTCTCTGTGTCACTTTGCCTGGCCTTGAATCTCAATCTGCAGAACAAGGGAGCCTTAAACTCACAGTGATCTGCCTGCCTTGGTCTCCCTGATCTTGGAGGTGTTTTTATCATCTCTCTCTCTCTCTCTCTCTCTCTCTCTCTCTCTCTCTCTCTCTCTCTCAAATATGTTTGGTTTTGTGTTTTGCTTTATGAGACAGGGTTTCTCTGCTGCTTTGGAGACTGTTGTTAAAACTAGCTCCTTTCTTATAGACCAGGCTGTCCTAAAACTCCCAATGATCCTGTTTCTGCTAAATATGGAGCCAGTGCTCTTGAATGCCTTTGTCTGGTGAGGTCAAAAGCCACCCCCACACACACAACCCCCCCCCAACACACACACAAACCAAACACAGGCACAGGCACACCCAGAGACACATAAATAAACTTTTAAATTAAGAAGAGCCTGGAGAGCTAGTTTCGCGGCTCTTCCAGAGAAATTGGGTTCAATTCCCAGCACCTGCATGGCAGCTCATAGTGATTGTAAATTCAGTTTCTGGGTGATCTGACATCTTCAGACCATTGCACATAAAATAAAGTTAAGAAAATCATAAAAAAATTCCTTAAGAAATTGAAATTTAACTAAGTCCCACACAATTGGAAACACTCTCAAATAAAAGTAAAATAAATGGAAAAGAATACAGTGCTAAGTGCAGTTATGAAAATGTTTTGAAATGTGATACCTTCCCTGTCTCCCCCACATACACAAGCCACACTGAGAGATTTAAATAAAATCTGGGTAATCATTTATGTATCTGGCCTATGTCAGAGGGGCAGGGGAAGCTGAAGCCTTGTCCTTTGGGCTCCAGGTTCTCAGTACTGCGTCAAAAACTCGAGTGTATAGTGAGCCCATGTCTGTCCTGCCGGCAGCACTCAGGAACTGGGAATACAAGGATCAGGAGATCATCTTCAACAACCCAGCAAGTGCAAACCATCCTGGTGGGAAAGAGACCCTCTAAAAGAAATCAATAAAATGACATTTTTATTTTTTTCTGTCGGAAGTGAAAATGTTCCAAATAATTCACTGCATCAGTATTCCTGGAAATGATATCAAAATCAGAATTTTTCTTTTTTTTTTAACATTTTATTTTATTCTTATTATTTTCATTTTTATTTTTTTGGTTTTTCGAGACAGGGTTTCTCTGTGGTTTTGGAGCCTGTCCTGGAACTAGCTCTTGTAGACCAGGCTGGTCTCGAAATCACAGAGATCCGCCTGCCTCTGCCTCCCAAGTGCTGGGATTAAAGGCGTGCGCCACCACTGCCTGGCGTAAATCAGAATTTTTCATATTATTCCATGGCTGTTGTAATTTTCTCTGTGGCAGACAGAGGCAGGCAGATCTCTGTGAGTTTGAGGCCAGCCTGGTCATCTACAGTTCCAGGACAGGTGCCAAAGCTAAGAGAATCCTTGTCTCAGAAAATTTTTTTCTCTGCGTCTCACGTGTCGTGTGTCTTTCTCTAAGCAGGCCCAGGAATCCTAAGAGCCTGTAGGTGATCTAGGAAATCTCCTGTAGCAGGGGCCCTGGCCTCCACTCCTGGCCCCTGAGGGCACCTGGTAAAAGTGAGAAGGCAGATTTCAGAGACTAGTAAAGTTCAAGGTCACCAGCCCTTCCCAACAGCTAGAACCTTTAAAGGGTGAGGCTACAACTTAATTGGCCTGCTTAGATATGGATATTTTTGTTGTGGTTCTTGTTTTACAGGGCAGGAACAGACATCCAAGTGGGAATTTTCCACAGCTGTTTTAATTTTCTCAGACTCGGTATTTAGTATGAGAAGTGGTGTGTGGGGTTGTACAAACACAACTACTGAAAAAGAACCCTAAGAAAGCAGGCCTCCCTCCCTCCCTCCCTCCTTCCTTTTCTCCCTCCCTCCCTCCCTCCTTCCCTCCCTCCCTCCCTCAGTTCCTCCCTCTCACCAAGCCATAATTGTGGCAGCCCCTTGGCCCACATAGTACTTTCACTGATCAGTCAGACACACTCTTTTTTTATTTTTGAATTTTGGGTGAAGTCAATTAATTGAGCTCTTAGATGATGATGATGATGATGATGATTATTAGTTTATTTGTGTTTTTTTTTTTTTTTACATAGAGGTTCCCTGTGTCCCTGGAACTCACTTTGTAGACAAGGCTGGCCTCAGACTCACAGAGATCTAGCTGCCCCTGCCTCTACCTCTGCTTCCTAGTGCCGGAATTAAAGGCCTGTACTAAACACACTTTCCCCCCCTAAGTCAGGGTTTCTCTGTGTCTGTCGCTTTGCCTGTCCTAAAACTCACACTGCAGAACGAGGTGGCCTCAAACTCACAGCGATTTGCCTGTTTCTGCCTCTCCTGATTTCTGAGGGCTGAGAACTGAGAATAAAGAAATGTGCTGCCCAAAATATACTGCCGCTGCTGCAATTAAAAAAATGAATTAAAATAAAATAACCTGAGATAAACAAAGAAAAAAAGGAAAACACCTGTTTTTTCCTTCCTTCCTTCCTTCCTTTCTTCCTTCCTTCCTTCCTTCCTTCCTTCCTTCCTTCCTTCCTTTCTTTTTCCTTACTTGTTTTTTTTTCTGTTTTCTTCTTTTATTATTATTATTATTATTATTATTTTTGGTGAAGGGTTTCTCTGTATAATACCTTTAACTCACTATATAAACCAGGCTGTCATCTTGGTAACATTATGGTTTTGTATTTTCTTATTTCTTGTCTGTAAATCAACAAATCAACATTTCTTCTCTCTCTCTCTCTCACACTCATTTAATTTATGTTTTATTTTATTTTTGGTTTGTGTTCTTGTTTTGATTTTCAAGGAAGGGTTTCTCTGTTGCTTTGGAGCCTGTCTTTGGAACTAGCTCTTGTCAACCAGGCTGGCTGGCCTCAAACTCCCAGAGATCCACCTGCCTCTCTGCCAGATATGGAACCAGTCATCTTGGTTAGTTCAAAAGCCACCCCATAAACACACACACACACACAACACACACACACACACACACACACACACACACACACACACACACACAGAGGCACACCCAGAGAAACATATTTTTTTTTTTTTTTTGGTTTTTCGAGACAGGGTTTCTCTGTGGCTTTGGAGCCTGTCCTGGAACTAGCTCTGTAGACCAGGCTGGTCTCGAACTCACAGAGATCCGCCTGCCTCTGCTTCCCGAGTGCTGGGATTAAAGGCTTGCGCCACCACTGCCCTGCGATGCCCCTACTATAAAAATGGGTTTCAGAAACCGGCCTTTTGCCACAGTGTCAGAAGCCCAAACTCTGCCTGTGGTCTCAGCTAGCTGATAAGCTTCTGTGACTCGCGGTGTGTTTGTATTTTTAAGTTTGTTTTTGGTTTATTAGACTTGGTGGTGTTCTCATCTTTGCATGACCCCCCCCCCTCGACCCAACATTTAAGTGTCTTTCAACCATTTTAGATCCCTCTGTTGAGAGTTCTCTGTTTAGGTCTGTACTCCATTTTTTAAAATTGGATTATTTGTTCTTTGGATGACCAATTTCTCGACTTCTTTGTGTATTTTGGAGATTAGTGAAGATCTTTTCCCATTCTGTAAGGCCGTCGTTTTGTCTTCTTGGCCATGTTCTTTGCTTTACAGAAGCTTTTCAGTTTCAGGAGGTCTCACTTATTAATTGTTTCTCTCAGTGTCTGTTTTTTTTTCTTTTTTTTTCTTTCTTTTTTTTTCTTTTTTTTCTTTTTTTCTTTTTTTTCTTCTTTTTTTTTCTTTTTTTCCTTTTTTTTCTTTTTTTTTCTCTCTTTAGTTTTTTCTTTGTTTTTTTTTTGTTTTTTTTTCTTTTTTTTTCTTTTCTTTTTTTTCTTTTTCTCTCAGTGTCTGTGCTACTGGGGTTCTATTTAGCAAGCGTTCTCCTGTGCCAATGTGTTCAAGTGCATTTGATATTTTTATTTTTATATTCTTTTATTGTGGATGAAGTCAATTATTTGAACTCTCAAATATTTTTATTGTTATTATCTCTCTATTTGTTTGCTTATTTGTGGTTGTTCAACATAAGGTTTTGTTGTGTACCCTTGTATGCCCTGGGACTCACTTTGTAGACAAGACTGGCCTCAGACTCACAGAGAGTCATCTGCCTCTGCCTCCTAGTGCTGAGATTAAAGGCATGCACTAAACACCTTTTCTATATATTTATTTTCCTAATAATTTATTTATTTTCATTTTATTGTCATTGGTGTTTTGCCTGCATGTATGTCTATCTGAGGGTGTCCGATCTTGGAGTTACCGACAGCTGTTGACTGCCATGTGGGTGGTAAGGAATTGAACCTGGGTCCTCTGGAAGAGCAGTCAGAACTCTTAACCACAGAGCCATCTCTCTCCAGCCCTCACCTTTTTTTTTTTTGAAAACGGGGTTTCTCTGTGTCACTTTGCCTGGCCTTGAATCTCAATCTGCAGAACAAGGGAGCCTTAAACTCACAGTGATCTGCCTGCCTTGGTCTCCCTGATCTTGGAGGTGTTTTTATCATCTCTCTCTCTCTCTCTCTCTCTCTCTCTCTCTCTCTCTCTCTCTCAAATATGTTTGGTTTTGTGTTTTGCTTTATGAGACAGGGTTTCTCTGCTGCTTTGGAGACTGTTGTTAAAACTAGCTCCTTTCTTATAGACCAGGCTGTCCTAAAACTCCCAATGATCCTGTTTCTGCTAAATATGGAGCCAGTGCTCTTGAATGCCTTTGTCTGGTGAGGTCAAAAGCCACCCCCACACACACAACCCCCCCCCAACACACACACAAACCAAACACAGGCACAGGCACACCCAGAGACACATAAATAAACTTTTAAATTAAGAAGAGCCTGGAGAGCTAGTTTCGCGGCTCTTCCAGAGAAATTGGGTTCAATTCCCAGCACCTGCATGGCAGCTCATAGTGATTGTAAATTCAGTTTCTGGGTGATCTGACATCTTCAGACCATTGCACATAAAATAAAGTTAAGAAAATCATAAAAAAATTCCTTAAGAAATTGAAATTTAACTAAGTCCCACACAATTGGAAACACTCTCAAATAAAAGTAAAATAAATGGAAAAGAATACAGTGCTAAGTGCAGTTATGAAAATGTTTTGAAATGTGATACCTTCCCTGTCTCCCCCACATACACAAGCCACACTGAGAGATTTAAATAAAATCTGGGTAATCATTTATGTATCTGGCCTATGTCAGAGGGGCAGGGGAAGCTGAAGCCTTGTCCTTTGGGCTCCAGGTTCTCAGTACTGCGTCAAAAACTCGAGTGTATAGTGAGCCCATGTCTGTCCTGCCGGCAGCACTCAGGAACTGGGAATACAAGGATCAGGAGATCATCTTCAACAACCCAGCAAGTGCAAACCATCCTGGTGGGAAAGAGACCCTCTAAAAGAAATCAATAAAATGACATTTTTATTTTTTTCTGTCGGAAGTGAAAATGTTCCAAATAATTCACTGCATCAGTATTCCTGGAAATGATATCAAAATCAGAATTTTTCTTTTTTTTTTTAACATTTTATTTTATTCTTATTATTTTCATTTTTATTTTTTTGGTTTTTCGAGACAGGGTTTCTCTGTGGTTTTGGAGCCTGTCCTGGAACTAGCTCTTGTAGACCAGGCTGGTCTCGAAATCACAGAGATCCGCCTGCCTCTGCCTCCCAAGTGCTGGGATTAAAGGCGTGCGCCACCACTGCCTGGCGTAAATCAGAATTTTTCATATTATTCCATGGCTGTTGTAATTTTCTCTGTGGCAGACAGAGGCAGGCAGATCTCTGTGAGTTTGAGGCCAGCCTGGTCATCTACAGTTCCAGGACAGGTGCCAAAGCTAAGAGAATCCTTGTCTCAGAAAATTTTTTTCTCTGCGTCTCACGTGTCGTGTGTCTTTCTCTAAGCAGGCCCAGGAATCCTAAGAGCCTGTAGGTGATCTAGGAAATCTCCTGTAGCAGGGGCCCTGGCCTCCACTCCTGGCCCCTGAGGGCACCTGGTAAAAGTGAGAAGGCAGATTTCAGAGACTAGTAAAGTTCAAGGTCACCAGCCCTTCCCAACAGCTAGAACCTTTAAAGGGTGAGGCTACAACTTAATTGGCCTGCTTAGATATGGATATTTTTGTTGTGGTTCTTGTTTTACAGGGCAGGAACAGACATCCAAGTGGGAATTTTCCACAGCTGTTTTAATTTTCTCAGACTCGGTATTTAGTATGAGAAGTGGTGTGTGGGGTTGTACAAACACAACTACTGAAAAAGAACCCTAAGAAAGCAGGCCTCCCTCCCTCCCTCCTTCCTTTTCTCCCTCCCTCCCTCCCTCCCTCCCTCCCTCCCTCCCTCCCTCCCTCAGTTCCTCCCTCTCACCAAGCCATAATTGTGGCAGCCCCTTGGCCCACATAGTCCTTTCACTGATCAGTCAGACACACTCTTTTTTTATTTTTGAATTTTGGGTGAAGTCAATTAATTGAGCTCTTAGATGATGATGATGATGATGATTATTATTAGTTTATTTTTATTTTTTTTTTTTACATAGAGGTTCCCTGTGTCCCTGGAACTCACTTTGTAGACAAGGCTGGCCTCAGACTCACAGAGATCTAGCTGCCCCTGCCTCTACCTCTGCTTCCTAGTGCCGGAATTAAAGGCCTGTACTAAACACACTTTCCCCCCCTAAGTCAGGGTTTCTCTGTGTCTGTCGCTTTGCCTGTCCTAAAACTCACACTGCAGAACGAGGTGGCCTCAAACTCACAGCGATTTGCCTGTTTCTGCCTCTCCTGATTTCTGAGGGCTGAGAACTGAGAATAAAGAAATGTGCTGCCCAAAATATACTGCCGCTGCTGCAATTAAAAAAATAAATTAAAATAAAATAACCTGAGATAAACAAAGAAAAAAAGGAAAACACCTGTTTTTTCCTTCCTTCCTTCCTTCCTTCCTTCCTTCCTTCCTTCCTTCCTTTCTTTTTCCTTACTTGTTTTTTTTTCTGTTTTCTTCTTTTATTATTATTATTATTATTATTATTATTATTTTTGGTGAAGGGTTTCTCTGTATAATACCTTTAACTCACTATATAAACCAGGCTGTCATCTTGGTAACATTATGGTTTTGTATTTTCTTATTTCTTGTCTGTAAATCAACAAATCAACATTTCTTCTCTCTCTCTCTCTCACACTCATTTAATTTATGTTTTATTTTATTTTTGGTTTGTGTTCTTGTTTTGATTTTCAAGGAAGGGTTTCTCTGTTGCTTTGGAGCCTGTCTTTGGAACTAGCTCTTGTCAACCAGGCTGGCTGGCCTCAAACTCCCAGAGATCCACCTGCCTCTCTGCCAGATATGGAACCAGTCATCTTGGTTAGTTCAAAAGCCACCCCATAAACACACACACACACACACAACACACACACACACACACACACACACACACACACACACACACACAGAGGCACATCCAGAGAAACATATTTTTTTTTTTTTTTTGGTTTTTCGAGACAGGGTTTCTCTGTGGCTTTGGAGCCTATCCTGGAACTAGCTCTGTAGACCAGGCTGGTCTCGAACTCACAGAGATCCGCCTGCCTCTGCTTCCCGAGTGCTGGGATTAAAGGCTTGCGCCACCACTGCCCTGCGATGCCCCTACTATAAAAATGGGTTTCAGAAACCGGCCTTTTGCCACAGTGTCAGAAGCCCAAACTCTGCCTGTGGTCTCAGCTAGCTGATAAGCTTCTGTGACTCGCGGTGTGTTTGTATTTTTAAGTTTGTTTTTGGTTTATTAGACTTGGTGGTGTTCTCATCTTTGCATGACCCCCCCCCCCCTCGACCCAACATTTAAGTGTCTTTCAACCATTTTAGATCCCTCTGTTGAGAGTTCTCTGTTTAGGTCTGTACTCCATTTTTTAAAATTGGATTATTTGTTCTTTGGATGACCAATTTCTCGACTTCTTTGTGTATTTTGGAGATTAGTGAAGATCTTTTCCCATTCTGTAAGGCCGTCGTTTTGTCTTCTTGGCCATGTTCTTTGCTTTACAGAAGCTTTTCAGTTTCAGGAGGTCTCACTTATTAATTGTTTCTCTCAGTGTCTGTTTTTTTTTCTTTTTTTTTCTTTCTTTTTTTTTCTTTTTTTTCTTCTTTTTTTTTCTTTTTTCCTTTTTTTTCTTTTTTTTTCTCTCTTTAGTTTTTTTCTTTGTTTTTTTTTGTTTTTTTTTCTTTTTTTTCTTTTCTTTTTTTTCTTTTTCTCTCAGTGTCTGTGCTACTGGGGTTCTATTTAGCAAGCGTTCTCCTGTGCCAATGTGTTCAAGTGCATTTGATATTTTTATTTTTATATTCTTTTATTGTGGATGAAGTCAATTATTTGAACTCTCAAATATTTTTATTGTTATTATCTCTCTATTTGTTTGCTTATTTGTGGTTGTTCAACATAAGGTTTTGTTGTGTACCCTTGTATGCCCTGGGACTCACTTTGTAGACAAGACTGGCCTCAGACTCACAGAGAGTCATCTGCCTCTGCCTCCTAGTGCTGAGATTAAAGGCATGCACTAAACACCTTTTCTATATATTTATTTTCCTAATAATTTATTTATTTTCATTTTATTGTCATTGGTGTTTTGCCTGCATGTATGTCTATCTGAGGGTGTCCGATCTTGGAGTTACCGACAGCTGTTGACTGCCATGTGGGTGGTAAGGAATTGAACCTGGGTCCTCTGGAAGAGCAGTCAGAACTCTTAACCACAGAGCCATCTCTCTCCAGCCCTCACCTTTTTTTTTTTTTTTTGAAAACGGGGTTTCTCTGTTTCACTTTGCCTGGCCTTGAATCTCAATCTGCAGAACAAGGGAGCCTTAAACTCACAGTGATCTGCCTGCCTTGGTCTCCCTGATCTTGGAGGTGTTTTTATCATCTCTCTCTCTCTCTCTCTCTCTCTCTCTCTCTCTCTCTCTCTCTCAAATATGTTTGGTTTTGTGTTTTGCTTTATGAGACAGGGTTTCTCTGCTGCTTTGGAGACTGTTGTTAAAACTAGCTCCTTTCTTATAGACCAGGCTGTCCTAAAACTCCCAATGATCCTGTTTCTGCTAAATATGGAGCCAGTGCTCTTGAATGCCTTTGTCTGGTGAGGTCAAAAGCCACCCCCACACACACAACCCCCCCCCAACACACACACAAACCAAACACAGGCACAGGCACACCCAGAGACACATAAATAAACTTTTAAATTAAGAAGAGCCTGGAGAGCTAGTTTCGCGGCTCTTCCAGAGAAATTGGGTTCAATTCCCAGCACCTGCATGGCAGCTCATAGTGATTGTAAATTCAGTTTCTGGGTGATCTGACATCTTCAGACCATTGCACATAAAATAAAGTTAAGAAAATCATAAAAAAATTCCTTAAGAAATTGAAATTTAACTAAGTCCCACACAATTGGAAACACTCTCAAATAAAAGTAAAATAAATGGAAAAGAATACAGTGCTAAGTGCAGTTATGAAAATGTTTTGAAATGTGATACCTTCCCTGTCTCCCCCACATACACAAGCCACACTGAGAGATTTAAATAAAATCTGGGTAATCATTTATGTATCTGGCCTATGTCAGAGGGGCAGGGGAAGCTGAAGCCTTGTCCTTTGGGCTCCAGGTTCTCAGTACTGCGTCAAAAACTCGAGTGTATAGTGAGCCCATGTCTGTCCTGCCGGCAGCACTCAGGAACTGGGAATACAAGGATCAGGAGATCATCTTCAACAACCCAGCAAGTGCAAACCATCCTGGTGGGAAAGAGACCCTCTAAAAGAAATCAATAAAATGACATTTTTATTTTTTTCTGTCGGAAGTGAAAATGTTCCAAATAATTCACTGCATCAGTATTCCTGGAAATGATATCAAAATCAGAATTTTTCTTTTTTTTTTAACATTTTATTTTATTCTTATTATTTTCATTTTTATTTTTTTGGTTTTTCGAGACAGGGTTTCTCTGTGGTTTTGGAGCCTGTCCTGGAACTAGCTCTTGTAGACCAGGCTGGTCTCGAAATCACAGAGATCCGCCTGCCTCTGCCTCCCAAGTGCTGGGATTAAAGGCGTGCGCCACCACTGCCTGGCGTAAATCAGAATTTTTCATATTATTCCATGGCTGTTGTAATTTTCTCTGTGGCAGACAGAGGCAGGCAGATCTCTGTGAGTTTGAGGCCAGCCTGGTCATCTACAGTTCCAGGACAGGTGCCAAAGCTAAGAGAATCCTTGTCTCAGAAAATTTTTTTCTCTGCGTCTCACGTGTCGTGTGTCTTTCTCTAAGCAGGCCCAGGAATCCTAAGAGCCTGTAGGTGATCTAGGAAATCTCCTGTAGCAGGGGCCCTGGCCTCCACTCCTGGCCCCTGAGGGCACCTGGTAAAAGTGAGAAGGCAGATTTCAGAGACTAGTAAAGTTCAAGGTCACCAGCCCTTCCCAACAGCTAGAACCTTTAAAGGGTGAGGCTACAACTTAATTGGCCTGCTTAGATATGGATATTTTTGTTGTGGTTCTTGTTTTACAGGGCAGGAACAGACATCCAAGTGGGAATTTTCCACAGCTGTTTTAATTTTCTCAGACTCGGTATTTAGTATGAGAAGTGGTGTGTGGGGTTGTACAAACACAACTACTGAAAAAGAACCCTAAGAAAGCAGGCCTCCCTCCCTCCCTCCCTCCTTCCTTTTCTCCCTCCCTCCCTCCCTCCCTCCCTCCCTCCCTCCCTCCCTCAGTTCCTCCCTCTCACCAAGCCATAATTGTGGCAGCCCCTTGGCCCACATAGTCCTTTCACTGATCAGTCAGACACACTCTTTTTTTATTTTTGAATTTTGGGTGAAGTCAATTAATTGAGCTCTTAGATGATGATGATGATGATGATGATTATTATTAGTTTATTTGTGTTTTTTTTTTTTTTTACATAGAGGTTCCCTGTGTCCCTGGAACTCACTCTGTAGACAAGGCTGGCCTCAGACTCACAGAGATCTAGCTGCCCCTGCCTCTACCTCTGCTTCCTAGTGCCGGAATTAAAGGCCTGTACTAAACACACTTTCCCCCCCTAAGTCAGGGTTTCTCTGTGTCTGTCGCTTTGCCTGTCCTAAAACTCACACTGCAGAACGAGGTGGCCTCAAACTCACAGCGATTTGCCTGTTTCTGCCTCTCCTGATTTCTGAGGGCTGAGAACTGAGAATAAAGAAATGTGCTGCCCAAAATATACTGCCGCTGCTGCAATTAAAAAAATAAATTAAAATAAAATAACCTGAGATAAACAAAGAAAAAAAGGAAAACACCTGTTTTTTCCTTCCTTCCTTCCTTCCTTCCTTCCTTCCTTCCTTCCTTCCTTCCTTCCTTCCTTTCTTTTTCCTTACTTGTTTTTTTTCTGTTTTCTTCTTTTATTATTATTATTATTATTATTTTTGGTGAAGGGTTTCTCTGTATAATACCTTTAACTCACTATATAAACCAGGCTGTCATCTTGGTAACATTATGGTTTTGTATTTTCTTATTTCTTGTCTGTAAACCAACAAATCAACATTTCTTCTCTCTCTCTCTCTCACACTCATTTAATTTATGTTTTATTTTATTTTTGGTTTGTGTTCTTGTTTTGATTTTCAAGGAAGGGTTTCTCTGTTGCTTTGGAGCCTGTCTTTGGAACTAGCTCTTGTCAACCAGGCTGGCTGGCCTCAAACTCCCAGAGATCCACCTGCCTCTCTGCCAGATATGGAACCAGTCATCTTGGTTAGTTCAAAAGCCACCCCATAAACACACACACACACACACAACACACACACACACACACACACACACACACACACACACACACAGAGGCACATCCAGAGAAACATATTTTTTTTTTTTTTTTGGTTTTTCGAGACAGGGTTTCTCTGTGGCTTTGGAGCCTGTCCTGGAACTAGCTCTGTAGACCAGGCTGGTCTCGAACTCACAGAGATCCGCCTGCCTCTGCTTCCCGAGTGCTGGGATTAAAGGCTTGCGCCACCACTGCCCTGCGATGCCCCTACTATAAAAATGGGTTTCAGAAACCGGCCTTTTGCCACAGTGTCAGAAGCCCAAACTCTGCCTGTGGTCTCAGCTAGCTGATAAGCTTCTGTGACTCGCGGTGTGTTTGTATTTTTAAGTTTGTTTTTGGTTTATTAGACTTGGTGGTGTTCTCATCTTTGCATGACCCCCCCCCCCGACCCAACATTTAAGTGTCTTTCAACCATTTTAGATCCCTCTGTTGAGAGTTCTCTGTTTAGGTCTGTACTCCATTTTTTAAAATTGGATTATTTGTTCTTTGGATGACCAATTTCTCGACTTCTTTGTGTATTTTGGAGATTAGTGAAGATCTTTTCCCATTCTGTAAGGCCGTCGTTTTGTCTTCTTGGCCATGTTCTTTGCTTTACAGAAGCTTTTCAGTTTCAGGAGGTCTCACTTATTAATTGTTTCTCTCAGTGTCTGTTTTTTTTTTTTTTTTTTCTTTCTTTTTTTTTCTTTTTTTTCTTCTTTTTTTCCTTTTTTTCTTTTTTTTTCTCTCTTTAGTTTTTTTCTTTGTTTTTTTTTTGTTTTTTTTTCTTTTTTTTCTTTTCTTTTTTTTCTTTTTCTCTCAGTGTCTGTGCTACTGGGGTTCTATTTAGCAAGCGTTTCCTGTGCCAATGTGTTCAAGTGCATTTGATATTTTTATTTTTATATTCTTTTATTGTGGATGAAGTCAATTATTTGAACTCTCAAATATTTTTATTGTTATTATCTTTCTATTTGTTTGCTTATTTGTGGTTGTTCAACATAAGGTTTTGTTGTGTACCCTTGTATGCCCTGGGACTCACTTTGTAGACAAGACTGGCCTCAGACTCACAGAGAGTCATCTGCCTCTGCCTCCTAGTGCTGAGATTAAAGGCATGCACTA
Organism: Microtus pennsylvanicus; assembly: GCF_037038515.1. Taxonomy (NCBI): domain Eukaryota; kingdom Metazoa; phylum Chordata; class Mammalia; order Rodentia; family Cricetidae; genus Microtus; species Microtus pennsylvanicus. The sequence goes on from NW_027460906.1 coordinate 51,463, forward strand.
AACACCTTTTCTATATATTTATTTTCCTAATAATTTATTTATTTTCATTTTATTGTCATTGGTGTTTTGCCTGCATGTATGTCTATCTGAGGGTGTCCGATCTTGGAGTTACCGACAGCTGTTGACTGCCATGTGGGTGGTAAGGAATTGAACTTGGGTCCTCTGGAAGAGCAGTCAGAACTCTTAACCACAGAGCCATCTCTCTCCAGCCCTCACCTTTTTTTTTTTTTTGAAAACGGGGTTTCTCTGTGTCACTTTGCCTGGCCTTGAATCTCAATCTGCAGAACAAGGGAGCCTTAAACTCACAGTGATCTGCCTGCCTTGGTCTCCCTGATCTTGGAGGTGTTTTTATCATCTCTCTCTCTCTCTCTCTCTCTCTCTCTCTCTCTCTCTCAAATATGTTTGGTTTTGTGTTTTGCTTTATGAGACAGGGTTTCTCTGCTGCTTTGGAGACTGTTGTTAAAACTAGCTCCTTTCTTATAGACCAGGCTGTCCTAAAACTCCCAATGATCCTGTTTCTGCTAAATATGGAGCCAGTGCTCTTGAATGCCTTTGTCTGGTGAGGTCAAAAGCCACCCCCACACACACAACCCCCCCCCAACACACACACAAACCAAACACAGGCACAGGCACACCCAGAGACACATAAATAAACTTTTAAATTAAGAAGAGCCTGGAGAGCTAGTTTCGCGGCTCTTCCAGAGAAATTGGGTTCAATTCCCAGCACCTGCATGGCAGCTCATAGTGATTGTAAATTCAGTTTCTGGGTGATCTGACATCTTCAGACCATTGCACATAAAATAAAGTTAAGAAAATCATAAAAAAATTCCTTAAGAAATTGAAATTTAACTAAGTCCCACACAATTGGAAACACTCTCAAATAAAAGTAAAATAAATGGAAAAGAATACAGTGCTAAGTGCAGTTATGAAAATGTTTTGAAATGTGATACCTTCCCTGTCTCCCCCACATACACAAGCCACACTGAGAGATTTAAATAAAATCTGGGTAATCATTTATGTATCTGGCCTATGTCAGAGGGGCAGGGGAAGCTGAAGCCTTGTCCTTTGGGCTCCAGGTTCTCAGTACTGCGTCAAAAACTCGAGTGTATAGTGAGCCCATGTCTGTCCTGCCGGCAGCACTCAGGAACTGGGAATACAAGGATCAGGAGATCATCTTCAACAACCCAGCAAGTGCAAACCATCCTGGTGGGAAAGAGACCCTCTAAGAGAAATCAATAAAATGACATTTTTATTTTTTTCTGTCGGAAGTGAAAATGTTCCAAATAATTCACTGCATCAGTATTCCTGGAAATGATATCAAAATCAGAATTTTTCTTTTTTTTTTAACATTTTATTTTATTCTTATTATTTTCATTTTTATTTTTTTGGTTTTTCGAGACAGGGTTTCTCTGTGGTTTTGGAGCCTGTCCTGGAACTAGCTCTTGTAGACCAGGCTGGTCTCGAAATCACAGAGATCCGCCTGCCTCTGCCTCCCAAGTGCTGGGATTAAAGGCGTGCGCCACCACTGCCTGGCGTAAATCAGAATTTTTCATATTATTCCATGGCTGTTGTAATTTTCTCTGTGGCAGACAGAGGCAGGCAGATCTCTGTGAGTTTGAGGCCAGCCTGGTCATCTACAGTTCCAGGACAGGTGCCAAAGCTAAGAGAATCCTTGTCTCAGAAAATTTTTTTCTCTGCGTCTCACGTGTCGTGTGTCTTTCTCTAAGCAGGCCCAGGAATCCTAAGAGCCTGTAGGTGATCTAGGAAATCTCCTGTAGCAGGGGCCCTGGCCTCCACTCCTGGCCCCTGAGGGCACCTGGTAAAAGTGAGAAGGCAGATTTCAGAGACTAGTAAAGTTCAAGGTCACCAGCCCTTCCCAACAGCTAGAACCTTTAAAGGGTGAGGCTACAACTTAATTGGCCTGCTTAGATATGGATATTTTTGTTGTGGTTCTTGTTTTACAGGGCAGGAACAGACATCCAAGTGGGAATTTTCCACAGCTGTTTTAATTTTCTCAGACTCGGTATTTAGTATGAGAAGTGGTGTGTGGGGTTGTACAAACACAACTACTGAAAAAGAACCCTAAGAAAGCAGGCCTCCCTCCCTCCCTCCCTCCTTCCTTTTCTCCCTCCCTCCCTCCCTCCCTCCCTCCCTCCCTCCCTCCCTCCCTCCCTCAGTTCCTCCCTCTCACCAAGCCATAATTGTGGCAGCCCCTTGGCCCACATAGTCCTTTCACTGATCAGTCAGACACACTCTTTTTTTATTTTTGAATTTTGGGTGAAGTCAATTAATTGAGCTCTTAGATGATGATGATGATGATGATTATTATTAGTTTATTTTTATTTTTTTTTTTTTTACATAGAGGTTCCCTGTGTCCCTGGAACTCACTTTGTAGACAAGGCTGGCCTCAGACTCACAGAGATCTAGCTGCCCCTGCCTCTACCTCTGCTTCCTAGTGCCGGAA
>NW_027460907.1:0-52622 GCF_037038515.1 Microtus pennsylvanicus
AAGTGAAGGAATGAATGAACAAGTAAGTAAGTAAGTAAGTAAGTAAATAACTAGGTGGGTCATTTTTTTTAAAGAAGTAAGTAAATGAGATGGGCTGAACAGATAGTAAGTAAGTAAGTAAGCAAGCAAGCAAGCAAGCAATCGTGAAAAAAAAATGAGAGCCGGGCGATGGTGGCGCACGCCTTTAATCCCAGTACTCGGGAGGCAGAGGTAGGCGGATCTCTGTGAGTTCGAGACCAGCCTGGTCTACAGTGCTAGTTCCAGGACAGGCTCCAAAGCCACAGAGAAACCCTGTCTCGAAAAACCAAAAAAAAAAAAAAGAGAGAGAGAGAGACATCCATTCAATCCATAAAAGACAAAACGTGGAAATAAACATGTAAACTGGTCGACCCACCCAAAGCAGGAGGGAGGTCTCTGTCCAGCAGGGCCGTCTTCTTTCCAAGTTGCAGTCAGTCAGATCTCTGGGCAAACAGAAAAAGAAAGCAATTGTTTTCTACTTGAACAGTTTTAATATTACTCAAATGAATTAATATTCAGCTATTTATTCCCAGCCTTATTTACAACTGGATGCCCACCGAGCACCTTCCTCTCATAGCTAGCCCCTTCTACCCCTGCCCCATCTGGACAGATAGACAGGATGTATGTATGTATGTATGTATAAATAAATAAATAATAAAAAAGTAAAATAAAAATAAGTAAATAAATAAATTTAAAAAAAAGTGTTTGGTGAGTGGGGCGTGTTGGCATAGAGAACAAAAGAGATAAACTAACCACCAACACATTGAAGAATGACATCAGTCAATCAAGACATGGAAAAAGACAACTGGTCGACCCAAGTTCACAAGGCCAACTGGTCGACCCCGGTACTTAGCATTTTAAGGCCAAATATTTAATCGGACAACTGGTCGACCCGCTTCCAGTCCGTCAAAAAAAAGGAAGTGCACAGAGACAACTGGTCGACCCGTCAGGTCTAGGAAGATATAATATATATTATACATTAAAAAAAAAAAAGAGTCCAGCGGGACATCTGGTCGACCCGCCGCATCCCCGGGGGAAAAAAATGGCCTCCCGCCCGGTGGGAGGGACTACTGGTCTACCCCGGTCCTTTGGAGAAGGAGGTGGAGAGGGGGGGAAAAAAAGTGCGCCCAACCTCCGCCGCCTCCCCGACAGGCGCGCCGCGGCGCCACGGCGCGCGAGCGGAGGTCGGCGGCGAGAGGGGGCCCGGGGCGCCGCCAGACCCTCGCCCATCCTCCCCCGCGAAGAGGGATGGAGAGGGAAAGGCGCGCGCCCGGGAAAGAGGGGACACACCCGCGGGCCGCTGCGGTGCGGTGAGGCAAGCAGCGGGAGTGGACGGAGGAGAGCGAGAGCGGGAAGAGAGCCGCCGTCCGCCGTGAGCCGCCAGTGGCAGAGCCAGACACGGGTCCTCGGACGGGGCGAGGAGGGCGGGCGAGCCGGCGCCCGTCCCCCTTCCCCCTCTCTCGACCTCTCTCTCACGACCGCCACGAGCGCCCGTGCGCACGCACACTTCCGTGCGCACAACACACGTGCGACCCGGGGAGCGCGCCTCCCGGCGAGAACTCGGGCGAGGCAGGCGAGCGGGCGGGCAGAGCCGCCGCCGCTGCTCTCTCACGTTAATGATCCTTCCGCAGGTTCACCTACGGAAACCTTGTTACGACTTTTACTTCCTCTAGATAGTCAAGTTGGTGAACAACCACAAATAAGCAAACAAATAGAGAGATAATAACAATAAAAATATTTGAGAGTTCAAATAATTGACTTCATCTACAATAAAAGAATATAAAAATAAAAATATCAAATGCACTTGAACACATTGGCACAGGAGAACGCTTGCTAAATAGAACCCCAGTAGCACAGACACTGAGAGAAAAAGAAAAAAAAGAAAAAAGAAAAAAAAAAGAAAAACAAAACAAAAAAAAAGAACAAAGAAAAAAACTAAAGAGAGAAAAAAAAGAAAAAAAAAGAAAAGAAGAAGAAGAAAAAAAAGAAAAAAAGAAAAAAAGAAAAAAAAGAAAAAAAAAGAAAGAAAAAAGAAAAAAAAAGAAAAAAAAACAGACACTGAGTGAAACAATTAATAAGTGAGACCTCCTGAAACTGAAAAGCTTCTGTAAAGCAAAGAACATGGCCAACAAGACAAAACGACGGCCTTACAGAATGGGAAAAGATCTTCACTAATCTCCAAAATACACAAAGAAGTCGAGAAATTGGTCATCCAAAGAACAAATAATCCAATTTTAAAAAATGGAGTACAGACCTAAACAGAGAACTCTCAACAGAGGGATCTAAAATGGTTGAAAGACACTTAAATGTATTTAGTGATTATATTTCTTTTCCCTTAGGGATAAAGAAATGGAGAAGTTCTTTGAAGCAGTAAGTCACAAAAACACCAGGCCGTTAAACTTCAGCTACAGGGAAACCCTGTCTCGTGGAAAAACAAAACAACAACAACAACAAAAAAAAAAATCCTGAAGCCAGTGATCATTGCAAACATCTGTATGTTCAGATACTGAGCCTGAGCAAGTTAGAGTGTCACAGATTTGCTGCAATTCATTGCAAATTTCATGTGGATCACAAATCCTGCTCAAGTTACAGCTGTTAGTGTCAGTGTGAACCTTGACACCATCTCTACTGGATTCCTGTCAGCTGGGCTCCGGTCTGCTAGAAAAGCAGAAGAACTAAGGTACCGTAATTAACCTCTTCTGTGCCCCACCTGCAAGAACACTCTGTAAGCTACAGTTCTGAAAACAGCCTGGTCCTGGCATAAGAACAGACAGGAGGACCAATGGAACCGAATAGAAGACCCGGATATCGATCCACACATCTTCGAACACCTGATCTTTGATAAAGAAGTCAAAAATATCCAATAGAAAAAAAAAGAAAGCATGTGAGTTCAAGACCAGCCTGGTCTACAAGAGCTAGTTCCAGGACAGGCTCAAAAAAAAAAAAAAACTACAGAACAACCCTGTCTCGAAAAAAAAAAAGAAAGAAAGAAAGAAAGAAAGAAAGAAAGAAAGAAAGAAAGAAGAAAAAGAAAACAGTGCTGTCCTCGAAAATGCCCTCTCCCTTTGAACACGGCCCCTCCTTTGGGCTGAGTTTCCCACACAGCTCTGATGATGCAGGAGGATGCCGAGGGCCCAGTTGGTGCCTGTATCTGTGCCTTGGCAGCAGCTATTCATGTCTTGCCACTCAGAGTCAAATTCCCTTAAGTTTAGCCTTCCCTAAGTGCTTGTTCACTTCAGAAGACTCAACCCTCATCTTCCATGTCCTCCTGGCCTAATTTCTCATATTACTGTTTTACTGAGTATGAATCAGTAATATGAGATGTTCAGGAGAGGGAGGAAGGGTCATTCATGAAAAAAGTGAGTGTTCAACTAACTAACTCCCCATGGGTTCAGGAAGTAGTGAGAAGATATTAATGAAGCAGAGAGAAATTTCTGGTTTTGGAAGGAGGAAATCCTGAATGGCTCCCTCTGTGTCGGAGGAGAGACTCCTGGAAAGGAAACCTCAGGTTCCGGTTGGTCGGTCGGTCGGTCGGTCGGTCAGTTCGGGGAGAAATATCAGCAAGGAGGTAAAGGCCGTGCCTCACGACATCAGCAGTCCCTTCTCTGGAAATTCCACGGTATCCCAGAGAGCTCTCGGAATTTTGTGATGTCACTCGTGTCCTAGAAACGCCAACTGCCCTCAAGACACACTCTCTCGGTGCCTATAAGACTCGGTTCTAGACATGTTGTCTAGAGAATGGAGATCGTTCGTGGAGAGGCCAGAGGGAGGAAGAAGAAAGCTGGCCTCAGATCTCACAGGAAAACATGGAGAAATAATTAGTGGTCCTGGGGAAGACGAAGTGAGTTCACCACTAGCAGGGACTAGAGAGATTTCTGGATGTGATGGCTTTGAGACTTCCAGGGCTAGGGCTCAGGAACTGGGAGGTTTCTGGGATGAAACAGGTCTGTCTGTCTTGTTTCTCTGAGTTCCTAAAGGGCCAACCCACATCAAAGATTCACGATAGTTGATTTGACAAAGTCGGGAATTGACAAGGAGTGCGGAAGGAGTCAGTGAGATTTCAATACCAGCACTGACTGCACATCATCACCCCCCCCCCCCGGTCCTTTTCGTTGTGTAGCAATAATAATAGAGAAAGGGGCGTAGTGCTCTGCCAAAGCGCGTATTTTACCATGCCTTATATCACAGCCATTAGCAGGGTTGAGGCATCAAGTGCTGCAGTCAGTCCGACTCCTGTGACCCCCCTAAGGTTTCTGGCTTCCCAGTTTTGAGTGACACCATGGTCTCCAGTTCAGCTTGAGAGCTCTTTAAGAGCCAATGGAGGAGAGAGTGGAAAGAGACTGCCATTTTTTTCTTTTTCCTTGTCTTTCTTTCTTTTGCTGTTTTGCTTTGTTTTTCAAGAAAGGGTTTCTTTTTGTATCTTGGGCTGTCCTAAAACTCACTCTGTAAATCAGGCCATCTTTGAATTCACAGAGATCTGTGTGTGTGCTGTGATTAAAGCCCGGCTGAGACTGCAATTTCTTGTTAGCTCTGGGTGTCCTGAGCTGTTAGTAAGTGACAATGGCTCTGTGTTGTGAATCTCTGTGAATCCAGACTATGTTATGTCCTTCAATGACATGAGTCTGAAGCATCAAGCACCCACCCACTCCTATACTCCCTGAGGTCTCTGAAGTCACACACAGCGCAGCCTCTATGGGTCTGAATAAGGCTTAGAAAGCTTTTCCCTGGTTCACCTGGTGCAGAGGAAACCAGGTAAGTTCTGAGAGACATGCACCACCTTCCTACAGAAAGAAGGGAGGACTGATTAGCTAATACCCACAGAGGGGGAAACTCAAGTCTGGTATTTCAGACAGAACCTGCTTGGACAAAGTCTCATCTGTCAGTCACTTCCTGAGGGAAGGAGGGAGGGAGGGAGGGAGGGAGGGAGGGAGGGAGGGAGGAAGGAAGGACCACAATTATCTCTCCTCTGTGTCCTTTTTACGCTCTTTCCATGCTCTGATGAATATTGTGATTCAAGTTGGCCATGTCCCCTTTTCCACAGCATGTGCACTGTGGCTCTAGATCAAGGAATCAGTTTGTTTGTGTGTTTTGCTCTATCTAGGAGAAGCACCATAGCAGTTGCATACTGACTGAGAAATTTGATTTTTAGGAAATGATTTTTCATATCTGTGAGTGGTCTCTCCATAGATAGCCACTCATCTTTCTTTAAACTTGAGTATAGGAATGAATGATCCCTCCCTCCCTCCCTCCCTCTCTCCCTCTTCATGGGAATGAGTGTCTGCTCTTGCATTGAGGGCTCCCCAGTTCTCAGCATCTCCAGCCCAACCTGTCACAAGCTGATCACACATTTGCAAACTTGGGATATATTCTGCTGAAGTTTTGGGATAATGAATTTCATCAACTATGGGACTAACTTTGTTCTGACAGGACACTCACTCACAATCTCTCCTCATCACACCCACATAGTGTAACAACTTTGTGTTTCCTCCACAATGTGCTCATTTCTGTCAGGGAACTGAAAGCCGGCCAGCCAGCCAACACTATTTTTCCTTGTTTCTCATTTTGTTCTTATATTCTGTCTCTCCCCCCCCCCCCCCGCCTGGAAAACTTTCAGAGTTCACTCTGCCCCCTGAGTAAAGGTGTTATGCTTCCTTTTATTGTATATTTAGTGTGTGTGTGTGTGTGTGTGTGTGTGAGAGAGAGAGAGAGAGAGAGAGAGAGAGAGATTCATTATGAAATCAAAAGTCAGTCAACAACAGCAAACTTTGTATTTATTTGTCCATCCACGTATTTGCTTGTTTACTTACTTACTTACTTACTTACTCACTCACTCACTCACTCACCCACTTCATTTATTATTTATTTATTTATTTATTTGCAGTGGAAGACTTAATTCAGTAAGAATGATCAGAAGGGTAGGTAGGGTATCCTTGGGAAAAGAGTAAGATATCACGATGACTTTCCCTTCCAAGAGGGAGCTTTCTAGTAAGACGTGAAACCACAGTTTCAAGGGCCCGCTTTCCACAAGTCCTTTTCCAAGGTCAGGCATTTCTTAGGTAAGCAAGGGTCTCCATTCATTCCCTTTGAGGAACTCTCAGGCCCTGCCCTGACATTAACCTCTGACTCCTGCCTATTGTCAAGGCCAATGGGACACTCCTCAGCCCCTCCCTGACCTGAGGTGACCTGAGAAGCCACAGCCCACCCCAGTTCACAGGCCTCTCTTTATCTATCTATCTAACTAAGTAACTGTACAGCATAAAATGTGGAATCTCTTCTCAATGAAATGCTGTTGGCAGCCATTCGATGAATTTATTCTCATCTCAGATCCTGTCCAGCAGGGATGTCTTCTTTCCGTGTTTCTTCTTCTTTTGTATGTTGCAGTCAGTTCAGATGTGCTGGTATATGGTGAGAAAGAGAGAGAGAGAGAAATGGAATTGCTTTTTATTTATTTGAAGAGTTTTAATGATTTAATATTCAGCTATTTCCAGCCTTATTTACCAGCACATTTATTATTACCAGCGAGCACCTTCCTCTGAAAACATTGGAATCGCCCCCCATCTGTACATGTCATGCACGTGCGTGCATATGTGTGTGTGTGTGTGTGTGTGTGTGTGTGTGTGAGCGTGTGCGCATCCCATCTATCTATCTATCTATCTATCTATCTATCTATCTATCTATCTATCTATCTATCTATCTATCTATCTATGTATCCCTTCATCAAATTCCATTTTAGGAGCTGCTATGCTGACCAGTGACATGGAGGCCACCATTTTCTTAGCCAGTGACAGTCAGGAGACAGAAAGAAGGAAAGAAAGGAAGAAAGGAAGAAAGAATCTACATTCCCAAAGAAAGAAAAAAATTAAGTAAATTTTAAAAAGTAAAAAAAAAATTAAGAAAGTAAGTAAATACATACATAAAAATAGACATAAAGAATGAATAAATGAATAAAACTAAATAATAATTGAAACATTCAATAAGTAAATGAGTCACACTAAATCAGCAGATAAATAAACAGATATATGAAAGAAGATAAGGAAGTGAAGGAATGAATGAACAAGTAAGTAAGTAAGTAAGTAAGTAAATAACTAGGTGGGTCATTTTTTTTAAAGAAGTAAGTAAATGAGATGGGCTGAACAGATAGTAAGTAAGTAAGTAAGTAAGCAAGCAAGCAAGCAAGCAATCGTGAAAAAAAAATGAGAGCCGGGCGATGGTGGCGCACGCCTTTAATCCCAGTACTCGGGAGGCAGAGGTAGGCGGATCTCTGTGAGTTCGAGACCAGCCTGGTCTACAGTGCTAGTTCCAGGACAGGCTCCAAAGCCACAGAGAAACCCTGTCTCGAAAAACCAAAAAAAAAAAAAAGAGAGAGAGAGAGACATCCATTCAATCCATAAAAGACAAAACGTGGAAATAAACATGTAAACTGGTCGACCCACCCAAAGCAGGAGGGAGGTCTCTGTCCAGCAGGGCCGTCTTCTTTCCAAGTTGCAGTCAGTCAGATCTCTGGGCAAACAGAAAAAGAAAGCAATTGTTTTCTACTTGAACAGTTTTAATATTACTCAAATGAATTAATATTCAGCTATTTATTCCCAGCCTTATTTACAACTGGATGCCCACCGAGCACCTTCCTCTCATAGCTAGCCCCTTCTACCCCTGCCCCATCTGGACAGATAGACAGGATGTATGTATGTATGTATGTATAAATAAATAAATAATAAAAAAGTAAAATAAAAATAAGTAAATAAATAAATTTTAAAAAAAGTGTTTGGTGAGTGGGGCGTGTTGGCATAGAGAACAAAAGAGATAAACTAACCACCAACACATTGAAGAATGACATCAGTCAATCAAGACATGGAAAAAGACAACTGGTCGACCCAAGTTCACAAGGCCAACTGGTCGACCCCGGTACTTAGCATTTTAAGGCCAAATATTTAATCGGACAACTGGTCGACCCGCTTCCAGTCCGTCAAAAAAAAGGAAGTGCACAGAGACAACTGGTCGACCCGTCAGGTCTAGGAAGATATAATATATATTATACATTAAAAAAATAAAAGAGTCCAGCGGGACATCTGGTCGACCCGCCGCATCCCCGGGGGAAAAAAATGGCCTCCCGCCCGGTGGGAGGGACTACTGGTCTACCCCGGTCCTTTGGAGAAGGAGGTGGAGAGGGGGGAAAAAAAAGTGCGCCCAACCTCCGCCGCCTCCCCGACAGGCGCGCCGCGGCGCCACGGCGCGCGAGCGGAGGTCGGCGGCGAGAGGGGGCCCGGGGCGCCGCCAGACCCTCGCCCATCCTCCCCCGCGAAGAGGGATGGAGAGGGAAAGGCGCGCGCCCGGGAAAGAGGGGACACACCCGCGGGCCGCTGCGGTGCGGTGAGGCAAGCAGCGGGAGTGGACGGAGGAGAGCGAGAGCGGGAAGAGAGCCGCCGTCCGCCGTGAGCCGCCAGTGGCAGAGCCAGACACGGGTCCTCGGACGGGGCGAGGAGGGCGGGCGAGCCGGCGCCCGTCCCCCTTCCCCCTCTCTCGACCTCTCTCTCACGACCGCCACGAGCGCCCGTGCGCACGCACACTTCCGTGCGCACAACACACGTGCGACCCGGGGAGCGCGCCTCCCGGCGAGAACTCGGGCGAGGCAGGCGAGCGGGCGGGCAGAGCCGCCGCCGCTGCTCTCTCACGTTAATGATCCTTCCGCAGGTTCACCTACGGAAACCTTGTTACGACTTTTACTTCCTCTAGATAGTCAAGTTGGTGAACAACCACAAATAAGCAAACAAATAGAGAGATAATAACAATAAAAATATTTGAGAGTTCAAATAATTGACTTCATCCACAATAAAAGAATATAAAAATAAAAATATCAAATGCACTTGAACACATTGGCACAGGAGAACGCTTGCTAAATAGAACCCCAGTAGCACAGACACTGAGAGAAAAAGAAAAAAAAGAAAAAAGAAAAAAAAAAGAAAAACAAAACAAAAAAAAAGAACAAAGAAAAAAACTAAAGAGAGAAAAAAAAGAAAAAAAAAGAAAAGAAGAAGAAGAAAAAAAAGAAAAAAAGAAAAAAAGAAAAAAAAGGAAAAAAAAAGAAAGAAAAAAGAAAAAAAAAGAAAAAAAAACAGACACTGAGAGAAACAATTAATAAGTGAGACCTCCTGAAACTGAAAAGCTTCTGTAAAGCAAAGAACATGGCCAACAAGACAAAACGACGGCCTTACAGAATGGGAAAAGATCTTCACTAATCTCCAAAATACACAAAGAATTCGAGAAATTGGTCATCCAAAGAACAAATAATCCAATTTTAAAAAATGGAGTACAGACCTAAACAGAGAACTCTCAACAGAGGGATCTAAAATGGTTGAAAGACACTTAAATGTATTTAGTGATTATATTTCTTTTCCCTTAGGGATAAAGAAATGGAGAAGTTCTTTGAAGCAGTAAGTCACAAAAACACCAGGCCGTTAAACTTCAGCTACAGGGAAACCCTGTCTCGTGGAAAAACAAAACAACAACAACAACAAAAAAAAAAACCCTGAAGCCAGTGATCATTGCAAACATCTGTATGTTCAGATACTGAGCCTGAGCAAGTTAGAGTGTCACAGATTTGCTGCAATTCATTGCAAATTTCATGTGGATCACAAATCCTGCTCAAGTTACAGCTGTTAGTGTCAGTGTGAACCTTGACACCATCTCTACTGGATTCCTGTCAGCTGGGCTCCGGTCTGCTAGAAAAGCAGAAGAACTAAGGTACCGTAATTAACCTCTTCTGTGCCCCACCTGCAAGAACACTCTGTAAGCTACAGTTCTGAAAACAGCCTGGTCCTGGCATAAGAACAGACAGGAGGACCAATGGAACCGAATAGAAGACCCGGATATCGATCCACACATCTTCGAACACCTGATCTTTGATAAAGAAGTCAAAAATATCCAATAGAAAAAAAAAGAAAGCATGTGAGTTCAAGACCAGCCTGGTCTACAAGAGCTAGTTCCAGGACAGGCTCCAAAAAAAAAAAAAAACTACAGAACAACCCTGTCTCGAAAAAAAAAAAGAAAGAAAGAAAGAAAGAAAGAAAGAAAGAAAGAAAGAAAGAAGAAAAAGAAAACAGTGCTGTCCTCGAAAATGCCCTCTCCCTTTGAACACGGCCCCTCCTTTGGGCTGAGTTTCCCACACAGCTCTGATGATGCAGGAGGATGCCGAGGGCCCAGTTGGTGCCTGTATCTGTGCCTTGGCAGCAGCTATTCATGTCTTGCCACTCAGAGTCAAATTCCCTTAAGTTTAGCCTTCCCTAAGTGCTTGTTCACTTCAGAAGACTCAACCCTCATCTTCCATGTCCTCCTGGCCTAATTTCTCATATTACTGTTTTACTGAGTATGAATCAGTAATATGAGATGTTCAGGAGAGGGAGGAAGGGTCATTCATGAAAAAAGTGAGTGTTCAACTAACTAACTCCCCATGGGTTCAGGAAGTAGTGAGAAGATATTAATGAAGCAGAGAGAAATTTCTGGTTTTGGAAGGAGGAAATCCTGAATGGCTCCCTCTGTGTCGGAGGAGAGACTCCTGGAAAGGAAACCTCAGGTTCCGGTTGGTCGGTCGGTCGGTCGGTTGGTCAGTTCGGGGAGAAATATCAGCAAGGAGGTAAAGGCCGTGCCTCACGACATCAGCAGTCCCTTCTCTGGAAATTCCACGGTATCCCAGAGAGCTCTCGGAATTTTGTGATGTCACTCGTGTCCTAGAAACGCCAACTGCCCTCAAGACACACTCTCTCGGTGCCTATAAGACTCGGTTCTAGACATGTTGTCTAGAGAATGGAGATCGTTCGTGGAGAGGCCAGAGGGAGGAAGAAGAAAGCTGGCCTCAGATCTCACAGGAAAACATGGAGAAATAATTAGTGGTCCTGGGGAAGACGAAGTGAGTTCACCACTAGCAGGGACTAGAGAGATTTCTGGATGTGATGGCTTTGAGACTTCCAGGGCTAGGGCTCAGGAACTGGGAGGTTTCTGGGATGAAACAGGTCTGTCTGTCTTGTTTCTCTGAGTTCCTAAAGGGCCAACCCACATCAAAGATTCACGATAGTTGATTTGACAAAGTCGGGAATTGACAAGGAGTGCGGAAGGAGTCAGTGAGATTTCAATACCAGCACTGACTGCACATCATCACCCCCCCCCCGGTCCTTTTCGTTGTGTAGGAATAATAATAGAGAAAGGGGAGTAGTGCTCTGCCAAAGCGCGTATTTTACCATGCCTTATATCACAGCCATTAGCAGGGTTGAGGCATCAAGTGCTGCAGTCAGTCCGACTCCTGTGACCCCCCTAAGGTTTCTGGCTTCCCAGTTTTGAGTGACACCATGGTCTCCAGTTCAGCTTGAGAGCTCTTTAAGAGCCAATGGAGGAGAGAGTGGAAAGAGACTGCCATTTTTTTCTTTTTCCTTGTCTTTCTTTCTTTTGCTGTTTTGCTTTGTTTTTCAAGAAAGGGTTTCTTTGTGTATCTTGGGCTGTCCTAAAACTCACTCTGTAAATCAGGCCATCTTTGAATTCACAGAGATCTGTGTGTGTGCTGTGATTAAAGCCCGGCTGAGACTGCAATTTCTTGTTAGCTCTGGGTGTCCTGAGCTGTTAGTAAGTGACAATGGCTCTGTGTTGTGAATCTCTGTGAATCCAGACTATGTTATGTCCTTCAATGACATGAGTCTGAAGCATCAAGCACCCACCCACCCCTATACTCCCTGAGGTCTCTGAAGTCACACACAGCGCAGCCTCTATGGGTCTGAATAAGGCTTAGAAAGCTTTTCCCTGGTTCACCTGGTGCAGAGGAAACCAGGTAAGTTCTGAGAGACATGCACCACCTTCCTACAGAAAGAAGGGAGGACTGATTAGCTAATACCCACAGAGGGGGAAACTCAAGTCTGGTATTTCAGACAGAACCTGCTTGGACAAAGTCTCATCTGTCAGTCACTTCCTGAGGGAAGGAGGGAGGGAGGGAGGGAGGGAGGGAGGAAGGACCACAATTATCTCTCCTCTGTGTCCTTTTTACGCTCTTTCCATGCTCTGATGAATATTGTGATTCAAGTTGGCCATGTCCCCTTTTCCACAGCATGTGCACTGTGGCTCTAGATCAAGGAATCAGTTTGTTTGTGTGTTTTGCTCTATCTAGGAGAAGCACCATAGCAGTTGCATACTGACTGAGAAATTTGATTTTTAGGAAATGATTTTTCATATCTGTGAGTGGTCTCTCCATAGATAGCCACTCATCTTTCTTTAAACTTGAGTATAGGAATGAATGATCCCTCCCTCCCTCCCTCCCTCTCTCCCTCTTCATGGGAATGAGTGTCTGCTCTTGCATTGAGGGCTCCCCAGTTCTCAGCATCTCCAGCCCAACCTGTCACAAGCTGATCACACATTTGCAAACTTGGGATATATTCTGCTGAAGTTTTGGGATAATGAATTTCATCAACTATGGGACTAACTTTGTTCTGACAGGACACTCACTCACAATCTCTCCTCATCACACCCACATAGTGTAACAACTTTGTGTTTCCTCCACAATGTGCTCATTTCTGTCAGGGAACTGAAAGCCGGCCAGCCAGCCAACACTATTTTTCCTTGTTTCTCATTTTGTTCTTATATTCTGTCTCTCCCCCCCCCCCGCCTGGAAAACTTTCAGAGTTCACTCTGCCCCCTGAGTAAAGGTGTTATGCTTCCTTTTATTGTATATGTAGTGTGTGTGTGTGTGTGTGTGAGAGAGAGAGAGAGAGAGAGAGAGAGAGAGAGAGATTCATTATGAAATCAAAAGTCAGTCAACAACAGCAAACTTTGTATTTATTTGTCCATCCACGTATTTGCTTGTTTACTTACTTACTTACTTACTTACTCACTCACTCACTCACTCACCCACTTCATTTATTATTTATTTATTTATTTATTTGCAGTGGAAGACTTAATTCAGTAAGAATGATCAGAAGGGTAGGTAGGGTATCCTTGGGAAAAGAGTAAGATATCACGATGACTTTCCCTTCCAAGAGGGAGCTTTCTAGTAAGACGTGAAACCACAGTTTCAAGGGCCCGCTTTCCACAAGTCCTTTTCCAAGGTCAGGCATTTCTTAGGTAAGCAAGGGTCTCCATTCATTCCCTTTGAGGAACTCTCAGGCCCTGCCCTGACATTAACCTCTGACTCCTGCCTATTGTCAAGGCCAATGGGACACTCCTCAGCCCCTCCCTGACCTGAGGTGACCTGAGAAGCCACAGCCCACCCCAGTTCACAGGCCTCTCTTTATCTATCTATCTAACTAAGTAACTGTACAGCATAAAATGTGGAATCTCTTCTCAATGAAATGCTGTTGGCAGCCATTCGATGAATTTATTCTCATCTCAGATCCTGTCCAGCAGGGATGTCTTCTTTCCGTGTTTCTTCTTCTTTTGTATGTTGCAGTCAGTTCAGATGTGCTGGTATATGGTGAGAAAGAGAGAGAGAGAGAAATGGAATTGCTTTTTATTTATTTGAAGAGTTTTAATGATTTAATATTCAGCTATTTCCAGCCTTATTTACCAGCACATTTATTATTACCAGCGAGCACCTTCCTCTGAAAACATTGGAATCGCCCCCCATCTGTACATGTCATGCACGTGCGTGCATATGTGTGTGTGTGTGTGTGTGTGTGTGTGTGTGAGCGTGTGCGCATCCCATCTATCTATCTATCTATCTATCTATCTATCTATCTATCTATCTATCTATCTATCTATCTATGTATCCCTTCATCAAATTCCATTTTAGGAGCTGCTATGCTGACCAGTGACATGGAGGCCACCATTTTCTTAGCCAGTGACAGTCAGGAGACAGAAAGAAGGAAAGAAAGGAAGAAAGGAAGAAAGAATCTACATTCCCAAAGAAAGAAAAAAATTAAGTAAATTTTAAAAAGTAAAAAAAAAATTAAGAAAGTAAGTAAATACATACATAAAAATAGACATAAAGAATGAATAAATGAATAAAACTAAATAATAATTGAAACATTCAATAAGTAAATGAGTCACGCTAAATCAGCAGATAAATAAACAGATATATGAAAGAAGATAAGGAAGTGAAGGAATGAATGAACAAGTAAGTAAGTAAGTAAGTAAATAACTAGGTGGGTCATTTTTTTTAAAGAAGTAAGTAAATGAGATGGGCTGAACAGATAGTAAGTAAGTAAGTAAGTAAGCAAGCAAGCAAGCAAGCAATCGTGAAAAAAAAATGAGAGCCGGGTGATGGTGGCACACGCCTTTAATCCCAGTACTCGGGAGGCAGAGGTAGGCGGATCTCTGTGAGTTCGAGACCAGCCTGGTCTACAGTGCTAGTTCCAGGACAGGCTCCAAAGCCACAGAGAAACCCTGTCTCGAAAAACCAAAAAAAAAAAAAAAAGGGAGAGAGAGAGACACATCCATTCAATCCATAAAAGACAAAACGTGGAAATAAACATGTAAACTGGTCGACCCACCCAAAGCAGGAGGGAGGTCTCTGTCCAGCAGGGCCGTCTTCTTTCCAAGTTGCAGTCAGTCAGATCTCTGGGCAAACAGAAAAAGAAAGCAATTGTTTTCTACTTGAACAGTTTTAATATTACTCAAATGAATTAATATTCAGCTATTTATTCCCAGCCTTATTTACAACTGGATGCCCACCGAGCACCTTCCTCTCATAGCTAGCCCCTTCTACCCCTGCCCCATCTGGACAGATAGACAGGATGTATGTATGTATGTATGTATAAATAAATAAATAATAAAAAAGTAAAATAAAAATAAGTAAATAAATAAATTTAAAAAAAAGTGTTTGGTGAGTGGGGCGTGTTGGCATAGAGAACAAAAGAGATAAACTAACCACCAACACATTGAAGAATGACATCAGTCAATCAAGACATGGAAAAAGACAACTGGTCGACCCAAGTTCACAAGGCCAACTGGTCGACCCCGGTACTTAGCATTTTAAGGCCAAATATTTAATCGGACAACTGGTCGACCCGCTTCCAGTCCGTCAAAAAAAAGGAAGTGCACAGAGACAACTGGTCGACCCGTCAGGTCTAGGAAGATATAATATATATTATACATTAAAAAAAAAAAAAAAAAAAAAAGAGTCCAGCGGGACATCTGGTCGACCCGCCGCATCCCCGGGGGAAAAAAATGGCCTCCCGCCCGGTGGGAGGGACTACTGGTCTACCCCGGTCCTTTGGAGAAGGAGGTGGAGAGGGGGGAAAAAAAAGTGCGCCCAACCTCCGCCGCCTCCCCGACAGGCGCGCCGCGGCGCCACGGCGCGCGAGCGGAGGTCGGCGGCGAGAGGGGGCCCGGGGCGCCGCCAGACCCTCGCCCATCCTCCCCCGCGAAGAGGGATGGAGAGGGAAAGGCGCGCGCCCGGGAAAGAGGGGACACACCCGCGGGCCGCTGCGGTGCGGTGAGGCAAGCAGCGGGAGTGGACGGAGGAGAGCGAGAGCGGGAAGAGAGCCGCCGTCCGCCGTGAGCCGCCAGTGGCAGAGCCAGACACGGGTCCTCGGACGGGGCGAGGAGGGCGGGCGAGCCGGCGCCCGTCCCCCTTCCCCCTCTCTCGACCTCTCTCTCACGACCGCCACGAGCGCCCGTGCGCACGCACACTTCCGTGCGCACAACACACGTGCGACCCGGGGAGCGCGCCTCCCGGCGAGAACTCGGGCGAGGCAGGCGAGCGGGCGGGCAGAGCCGCCGCCGCTGCTCTCTCACTTTAATGATCCTTCCGCAGGTTCACCTACGGAAACCTTGTTACGACTTTTACTTCCTCTAGATAGTCAAGTTGGTGAACAACCACAAATAAGCAAACAAATAGAGAGATAATAACAATAAAAATATTTGAGAGTTCAAATAATTGACTTCATCCACAATAAAAGAATATAAAAATAAAAATATCAAATGCACTTGAACACATTGGCACAGGAGAACGCTTGCTAAATAGAACCCCAGTAGCACAGACACTGAGAGAAAAAGAAAAAAAAGAAAAAAGAAAAAAAAAAGAAAAACAAAACAAAAAAAAAGAACAAAGAAAAAAACTAAAGAGAGAAAAAAAAGAAAAAAAAAGAAAAGAAGAAGAAGAAAAAAAAGAAAAAAAGAAAAAAGAAAAAAAAGAAAAAAAAAGAAAGAAAAAAGAAAAAAAAACAGACACTGAGAGAAACAATTAATAAGTGAGACCTCCTGAAACTGAAAAGCTTCTGTAAAGCAAAGAACATGGCCAACAAGACAAAACGACGGCCTTACAGAATGGGAAAAGATCTTCACTAATCTCCAAAATACACAAAGAAGTCGAGAAATTGGTCATCCAAAGAACAAATAATCCAATTTTAAAAAATGGAGTACAGACCTAAACAGAGAACTCTCAACAGAGGGATCTAAAATGGTTGAAAGACACTTAAATGTATTTAGTGATTATATTTCTTTTCCCTTAGGGATAAAGAAATGGAGAAGTTCTTTGAAGCAGTAAGTCACAAAAACACCAGGCCGTTAAACTTCAGCTACAGGGAAACCCTGTCTCGTGGAAAAACAAAACAACAACAACAACAACAAAAAAAAAATCCTGAAGCCAGTGATCATTGCAAACATCTGTATGTTCAGATACTGAGCCTGAGCAAGTTAGAGTGTCACAGATTTGCTGCAATTCATTGCAAATTTCATGTGGATCACAAATCCTGCTCAAGTTACAGCTGTTAGTGTCAGTGTGAACCTTGACACCATCTCTACTGGATTCCTGTCAGCTGGGCTCCGGTCTGCTAGAAAAGCAGAAGAACTAAGGTACCGTAATTAACCTCTTCTGTGCCCCACCTGCAAGAACACTCTGTAAGCTACAGTTCTGAAAACAGCCTGGTCCTGGCATAAGAACAGACAGGAGGACCAATGGAACCGAATAGAAGACCCGGATATCGATCCACACATCTTCGAACACCTGATCTTTGATAAAGAAGTCAAAAATATCCAATAGAAAAAAAAAGAAAGCATGTGAGTTCAAGACCAGCCTGGTCTACAAGAGCTAGTTCCAGGACAGGCTCCAAAAAAAAAAAAACTACAGAACAACCCTGTCTCGAAAAAAAAAAAAGAAAGAAAGAAAGAAAGAAAGAAAGAAAGAAAGAAAGAAAGAAAGAAGAAAAAGAAAACAGTGCTGTCCTCGAAAATGCCCTCTCCCTTTGAACACGGCCCCTCCTTTGGGCTGAGTTTCCCACACAGCTCTGATGATGCAGGAGGATGCCGAGGGCCCAGTTGGTGCCTGTATCTGTGCCTTGGCAGCAGCTATTCATGTCTTGCCACTCAGAGTCAAATTCCCTTAAGTTTAGCCTTCCCTAAGTGCTTGTTCACTTCAGAAGACTCAACCCTCATCTTCCATGTCCTCCTGGCCTAATTTCTCATATTACTGTTTTACTGAGTATGAATCAGTAATATGAGATGTTCAGGAGAGGGAGGAAGGGTCATTCATGAAAAAAAGTGAGTGTTCAACTAACTAACTCCCCATGGGTTCAGGAAGTAGTGAGAAGATATTAATGAAGCAGAGAGAAATTTCTGGTTTTGGAAGGAGGAAATCCTGAATGGCTCCCTCTGTGTCGGAGGAGAGACTCCTGGAAAGGAAACCTCAGGTTCCGGTTGGTCGGTCGGTCGGTCGGTCGGTCAGTTCGGGGAGAAATATCAGCAAGGAGGTAAAGGCCGTGCCTCACGACATCAGCAGTCCCTTCTCTGGAAATTCCACGGTATCCCAGAGAGCTCTCGGAATTTTGTGATGTCACTCGTGTCCTAGAAACGCCAACTGCCCTCAAGACACACTCTCTCGGTGCCTATAAGACTCGGTTCTAGACATGTTGTCTAGAGAATGGAGATCGTTCGTGGAGAGGCCAGAGGGAGGAAGAAGAAAGCTGGCCTCAGATCTCACAGGAAAACATGGAGAAATAATTAGTGGTCCTGGGGAAGACGAAGTGAGTTCACCACTAGCAGGGACTAGAGAGATTTCTGGATGTGATGGCTTTGAGACTTCCAGGGCTAGGGCTCAGGAACTGGGAGGTTTCTGGGATGAAACAGGTCTGTCTGTCTTGTTTCTCTGAGTTCCTAAAGGGCCAACCCACATCAAAGATTCACGATAGTTGATTTGACAAAGTCGGGAATTGACAAGGAGTGCGGAAGGAGTCAGTGAGATTTCAATACCAGCACTGACTGCACATCATCACCCCCCCCCCGGTCCTTTTCGTTGTGTAGCAATAATAATAGAGAAAGGGGAGTAGTGCTCTGCCAAAGCGCGTATTTTACCATGCCTTATATCACAGCCATTAGCAGGGTTGAGGCATCAAGTGCTGCAGTCAGTCCGACTCCTGTGACCCCCCTAAGGTTTCTGGCTTCCCAGTTTTGAGTGACACCATGGTCTCCAGTTCAGCTTGAGAGCTCTTTAAGAGCCAATGGAGGAGAGAGTGGAAAGAGACTGCCATTTTTTTCTTTTTCCTTGTCTTTCTTTCTTTTGCTGTTTTGCTTTGTTTTTCAAGAAAGGGTTTCTTTGTGTATCTTGGGCTGTCCTAAAACTCACTCTGTAAATCAGGCCATCTTTGAATTCACAGAGATCTGTGTGTGTGCTGTGATTAAAGCCCGGCTGAGACTGCAATTTCTTGTTAGCTCTGGGTGTCCTGAGCTGTTAGTAAGTGACAATGGCTCTGTGTTGTGAATCTCTGTGAATCCAGACTATGTTATGTCCTTCAATGACATGAGTCTGAAGCATCAAGCACCCACCCACCCCTATACTCCCTGAGGTCTCTGAAGTCACACACAGCGCAGCCTCTATGGGTCTGAATAAGGCTTAGAAAGCTTTTCCCTGGTTCACCTGGTGCAGAGGAAACCAGGTAAGTTCTGAGAGACATGCACCACCTTCCTACAGAAAGAAGGGAGGACTGATTAGCTAATACCCACAGAGGGGGAAACTCAAGTCTGGTATTTCAGACAGAACCTGCTTGGACAAAGTCTCATCTGTCAGTCACTTCCTGAGGGAAGGAGGGAGGGAGGGAGGGAGGGAGGGAGGGAGGGAGGAAGGAAGGACCACAATTATCTCTCCTCTGTGTCCTTTTTACGCTCTTTCCATGCTCTGATGAATATTGTGATTCAAGTTGGCCATGTCCCCTTTTCCACAGCATGTGCACTGTGGCTCTAGATCAAGGAATCAGTTTGTTTGTGTGTTTTGCTCTATCTAGGAGAAGCACCATAGCAGTTGCATACTGACTGAGAAATTTGATTTTTAGGAAATGATTTTTCATATCTGTGAGTGGTCTCTCCATAGATAGCCACTCATCTTTCTTTAAACTTGAGTATAGGAATGAATGATCCCTCCCTCCCTCCCTCCCTCTCTCCCTCTTCATGGGAATGAGTGTCTGCTCTTGCATTGAGGGCTCCCCAGTTCTCAGCATCTCCAGCCCAACCTGTCACAAGCTGATCACACATTTGCAAACTTGGGATATATTCTGCTGAAGTTTTGGGATAATGAATTTCATCAACTATGGGACTAACTTTGTTCTGACAGGACACTCACTCACAATCTCTCCTCATCACACCCACATAGTGTAACAACTTTGTGTTTCCTCCACAATGTGCTCATTTCTGTCAGGGAACTGAAAGCCGGCCAGCCAGCCAACACTATTTTTCCTTGTTTCTCATTTTGTTCTTATATTCTGTCTCTCCCCCCCCCCGCCTGGAAAACTTTCAGAGTTCACTCTGCCCCCTGAGTAAAGGTGTTATGCTTCCTTTTATTGTATATGTAGTGTGTGTGTGTGTGTGTGAGAGAGAGAGAGAGAGAGAGAGAGAGAGAGAGATTCATTATGAAATCAAAAGTCAGTCAACAACAGCAAACTTTGTATTTATTTGTCCATCCACGTATTTGCTTGTTTACTTACTTACTTACTTACTCACTCACTCACTCACTCACTCACCCACTTCATTTATTATTTATTTATTTATTTATTTGCAGTGGAAGACTTAATTCAGTAAGAATGATCAGAAGGGTAGGTAGGGTATCCTTGGGAAAAGAGTAAGATATCACGATGACTTTCCCTTCCAAGAGGGAGCTTTCTAGTAAGACGTGAAACCACAGTTTCAAGGGCCCGCTTTCCACAAGTCCTTTTCCAAGGTCAGGCATTTCTTAGGTAAGCAAGGGTCTCCATTCATTCCCTTTGAGGAACTCTCAGGCCCTGCCCTGACATTAACCTCTGACTCCTGCCTATTGTCAAGGCCAATGGGACACTCCTCAGCCCCTCCCTGACCTGAGGTGACCTGAGAAGCCACAGCCCACCCCAGTTCACAGGCCTCTCTTTATCTATCTATCTAACTAAGTAACTGTACAGCATAAAATGTGGAATCTCTTCTCAATGAAATGCTGTTGGCAGCCATTCGATGAATTTATTCTCATCTCAGATCCTGTCCAGCAGGGATGTCTTCTTTCCGTGTTTCTTCTTCTTTTGTATGTTGCAGTCAGTTCAGATGTGCTGGTATATGGTGAGAAAGAGAGAGAGAGAGAAATGGAATTGCTTTTTATTTATTTGAAGAGTTTTAATGATTTAATATTCAGCTATTTCCAGCCTTATTTACCAGCACATTTATTATTACCAGCGAGCACCTTCCTCTGAAAACATTGGAATCGCCCCCCATCTGTACATGTCATGCACGTGCGTGCATATGTGTGTGTGTGTGTGTGTGTGTGTGTGTGAGCGTGTGCGCATCCCATCTATCTATCTATCTATCTATCTATCTATCTATCTATCTATCTATCTATCTATGTATCCCTTCATCAAATTCCATTTTAGGAGCTGCTATGCTGACCAGTGACATGGAGGCCACCATTTTCTTAGCCAGTGACAGTCAGGAGACAGAAAGAAGGAAAGAAAGGAAGAAAGGAAGAAAGAATCTACATTCCCAAAGAAAGAAAAAAATTAAGTAAATTTTAAAAAGTAAAAAAAAAATTAAGAAAGTAAGTAAATACATACATAAAAATAGACATAAAGAATGAATAAATGAATAAAACTAAATAATAATTGAAACATTCAATAAGTAAATGAGTCACGCTAAATCAGCAGATAAATAAACAGATATATGAAAGAAGATAAGGAAGTGAAGGAATGAATGAACAAGTAAGTAAGTAAGTAAGTAAGTAAGTAAGTAAATAACTAGGTGGGTCATTTTTTTTAAAGAAGTAAGTAAATGAGATGGGCTGAACAGATAGTAAGTAAGTAAGTAAGTAAGCAAGCAAGCAAGCAAGCAATCGTGAAAAAAAAAAATGAGAGCCGGGCGATGGCGGCGCACGCCTTTAATCCCAGTACTCGGGAGGCAGAGGTAGGCGGATCTCTGTGAGTTCGAGACCAGCCTGGTCTACAGTGCTACTTCCAGGACAGGCTCCAAAGCCACAGAGAAACCCTGTCTCGAAAAACCAAAAAAAAAAAAAAAAAGAGAGAGAGAGACACATCCATTCAATCCATAAAAGACAAAACGTGGAAATAAACATGTAAACTGGTCGACCCACCCAAAGCAGGAGGGAGGTCTCTGTCCAGCAGGGCCGTCTTCTTTCCAAGTTGCAGTCAGTCAGATCTCTGGGCAAACAGAAAAAGAAAGCAATTGTTTTCTACTTGAACAGTTTTAATATTACTCAAATGAATTAATATTCAGCTATTTATTCCCAGCCTTATTTACAACTGGATGCCCACCGAGCACCTTCCTCTCATAGCTAGCCCCTTCTACCCCTGCCCCATCTGGACAGATAGATAGGATGTATGTATGTATGTATAAATAAATAAATAAATAATAAAAAAGTAAAATAAAAATAAGTAAATAAATAAATTTAAAAAAAAGTGTTTGGTGAGTGGGGCGTGTTGGCATAGAGAACAAAAGAGATAAACTAACCACCAACACATTGAAGAATGACATCAGTCAATCAAGACATGGAAAAAGACAACTGGTCGACCCAAGTTCACAAGGCCAACTGGTCGACCCCAGTACTTAGCATTTTAAGGCCAAATATTTAATCGGACAACTGGTCGACCCGCTTCCAGTCCGTCAAAAAAAAGGAAGTGCACAGAGACAACTGGTCGACCCGTCAGGTCTAGGAAGATATAATATATATTATACATTAAAAAAAAAAAAAAAAGAGTCCAGCGGGACATCTGGTCGACCCGCCGCATCCCCGGGGGAAAAAAATGGCCTCCCGCCCGGTGGGAGGGACTACTGGTCTACCCCGGTCCTTTGGAGAAGGAGGTGGAGAGGGGGGAAAAAAAAGTGCGCCCAACCTCCGCCGCCTCCCCGACAGGCGCGCCGCGGCGCCACGGCGCGCGAGCGGAGGTCGGCGGCGAGAGGGGGCCCGGGGCGCCGCCAGACCCTCGCCCATCCTCCCCCGCGAAGAGGGATGGAGAGGGAAAGGCGCGCGCCCGGGAAAGAGGGGACACACCCGCGGGCCGCTGCGGTGCGGTGAGGCAAGCAGCGGGAGTGGACGGAGGAGAGCGAGAGCGGGAAGAGAGCCGCCGTCCGCCGTGAGCCGCCAGTGGCAGAGCCAGACACGGGTCCTCGGACGGGGCGAGGAGGGCGGGCGAGCCGGCGCCCGTCCCCCTTCCCCCTCTCTCGACCTCTCTCTCACGACCGCCACGAGCGCCCGTGCGCACGCACACTTCCGTGCGCACAACACACGTGCGACCCGGGGAGCGCGCCTCCCGGCGAGAACTCGGGCGAGGCAGGCGAGCGGGCGGGCAGAGCCGCCGCCGCTGCTCTCTCACGTTAATGATCCTTCCGCAGGTTCACCTACGGAAACCTTGTTACGACTTTTACTTCCTCTAGATAGTCAAGTTGGTGAACAACCACAAATAAGCAAACAAATAGAGAGATAATAACAATAAAAATATTTGAGAGTTCAAATAATTGACTTCATCCACAATAAAAGAATATAAAAATAAAAATATCAAATGCACTTGAACACATTGGCACAGGAGAACGCTTGCTAAATAGAACCCCAGTAGCACAGACACTGAGAGAAAAAGAAAAAAAAGAAAAAAGAAAAAAAAAGAAAAACAAAACAAAAAAAAAACAAAGAAAAAAACTAAAGAGAGAAAAAAAAGAAAAAAAAAGAAAAGAAGAAGAAGAAAAAAAAGAAAAAAAAAAGAAAGAAAAAAGAAAAAAAAGAAAAAAAAACAGACACTGAGAGAAACAATTAATAAGTGAGACCTCCTGAAACTGAAAAGCTTCTGTAAAGCAAAGAACATGGCCAACAAGACAAAACGACGGCCTTACAGAATGGGAAAAGATCTTCACTAATCTCCAAAATACACAAAGAAGTCGAGAAATTGGTCATCCAAAGAACAAATAATCCAATTTTAAAAAATGGAGTACAGACCTAAACAGAGAACTCTCAACAGAGGGATCTAAAATGGTTGAAAGACACTTAAATGTATTTAGTGATTATATTTCTTTTCCCTTAGGGATAAAGAAATGGAGAAGTTCTTTGAAGCAGTAAGTCACAAAAACACCAGGCCGTTAAACTTCAGCTACAGGGAAACCCTGTCTCGTGGAAAAACAAAACAACAACAACAACAAAAAAAAAAAAAATCCTGAAGCCAGTGATCATTGCAAACATCTGTATGTTCAGATACTGAGTCTGAGCAAGTTAGAGTGTCACAGATTTGCTGCAATTCATTGCAAATTTCATGTGGATCACAAATCCTGCTCAAGTTACAGCTGTTAGTGTCAGTGTGAACCTTGACACCATCTCTACTGGATTCCTGTCAGCTGGGCTCCGGTCTGCTAGAAAAGCAGAAGAACTAAGGTACCGTAATTAACCTCTTCTGTGCCCCACCTGCAAGAACACTCTGTAAGCTACAGTTCTGAAAACAGCCTGGTCCTGGCATAAGAACAGACAGGAGGACCAATGGAACCGAATAGAAGACCCGGATATCGATCCACACATCTTCGAACACCTGATCTTTGATAAAGAAGTCAAAAATATCCAATAGAAAAAAAAAGAAAGCATGTGAGTTCAAGACCAGCCTGGTCTACAAGAGCTAGTTCCAGGACAGGCTCCAAAAAAAAAAAACTACAGAACAACCCTGTCTCGAAAAAAAAAAAAAAGAAAGAAAGAAAGAAAGAAAGAAAGAAAGAAAGAAAGAAAGAAGAAAAAGAAAACAGTGCTGTCCTCGAAAATGCCCTCTCCCTTTGAACACGGCCCCTCCTTTGGGCTGAGTTTCCCACACAGCTCTGATGATGCAGGAGGATGCCGAGGGCCCAGTTGGTGCCTGTATCTGTGCCTTGGCAGCAGCTATTCATGTCTTGCCACTCAGAGTCAAATTCCCTTAAGTTTAGCCTTCCCTAAGTGCTTGTTCACTTCAGAAGACTCAACCCTCATCTTCCATGTCCTCCTGGCCTAATTTCTCATATTACTGTTTTACTGAGTATGAATCAGTAATATGAGATGTTCAGGAGAGGGAGGAAGGGTCATTCATGAAAAAAGTGAGTGTTCAACTAACTAACTCCCCATGGGTTCAGGAAGTAGTGAGAAGATATTAATGAAGCAGAGAGAAATTTCTGGTTTTGGAAGGAGGAAATCCTGAATGGCTCCCTCTGTGTCGGAGGAGAGACTCCTGGAAAGGAAACCTCAGGTTCCGGTTGGTCGGTCGGTCGGTCGGTCGGTCAGTTCGGGGAGAAATATCAGCAAGGAGGTAAAGGCCGTGCCTCACGACATCAGCAGTCCCTTCTCTGGAAATTCCACGGTATCCCAGAGAGCTCTCGGAATTTTGTGATGTCACTCGTGTCCTAGAAACGCCAACTGCCCTCAAGACACACTCTCTCGGTGCCTATAAGACTCGGTTCTAGACATGTTGTCTAGAGAATGGAGATCGTTCGTGGAGAGGCCAGAGGGAGGAAGAAGAAAGCTGGCCTCAGATCTCACAGGAAAACATGGAGAAATAATTAGTGGTCCTGGGGAAGACGAAGTGAGTTCACCACTAGCAGGGACTAGAGAGATTTCTGGATGTGATGGCTTTGAGACTTCCAGGGCTAGGGCTCAGGAACTGGGAGGTTTCTGGGATGAAACAGGTCTGTATGTCTTGTTTCTCTGAGTTCCTAAAGGGCCAACCCACATCAAAGATTCACGATAGTTGATTTGACAAAGTCGGGAATTGACAAGGAGTGCGGAAGGAGTCAGTGAGATTTCAATACCAGCACTGACTGCACATCATCACCCCCCCCCCCCCCGGTCCTTTTCGTTGTGTAGCAATAATAATAGAGAAAGGGGAGTAGTGCTCTGCCAAAGCCCGTATTTTACCATGCCTTATATCACAGCCATTAGCAGGGTTGAGGCATCAAGTGCTGCAGTCAGTCCGACTCCTGTGACCCCCCTAAGGTTTCTGGCTTCCCAGTTTTGAGTGACACCATGGTCTCCAGTTCAGCTTGAGAGCTCTTTAAGAGCCAATGGAGGAGAGAGTGGAAAGAGACTGCCATTTTTTTCTTTTTCCTTGTCTTTCTTTCTTTTGCTGTTTTGCTTTGTTTTTCAAGAAAGGGTTTCTTTGTGTATCTTGGGCTGTCCTAAAACTCACTCTGTAAATCAGGCCATCTTTGAATTCACAGAGATCTGTGTGTGTGCTGTGATTAAAGCCCGGCTGAGACTGCAATTTCTTGTTAGCTCTGGGTGTCCTGAGCTGTTAGTAAGTGACAATGGCTCTGTGTTGTGAATCTCTGTGAATCCAGACTATGTTATGTCCTTCAATGACATGAGTCTGAAGCATCAAGCACCCACCCACCCCTATACTCCCTGAGGTCTTTGAAGTCACACACAGCGCAGCCTCTATGGGTCTGAATAAGGCTTAGAAAGCTTTTCCCTGGTTCACCTGGTGCAGAGGAAACCAGGTAAGTTCTGAGAGACATGCACCACCTTCCTACAGAAAGAAGGGAGGACTGATTAGCTAATACCCACAGAGGGGGAAACTCAAGTCTGGTATTTCAGACAGAACCTGCTTGGACAAAGTCTCATCTGTCAGTCACTTCCTGAGGGAAGGAGGGAGGGAGGGAGGGAGGGAGGGAGGGAGGAAGGAAGGACCACAATTATCTCTCCTCTGTGTCCTTTTTACGCTCTTTTCATGCTCTGATGAATATTGTGATTCAAGTTGGCCATGTCCCCTTTTCCACAGCATGTGCACTGTGGCTCTAGATCAAGGAATCAGTTTGTTTGTGTGTTTTGCTCTATCTAGGAGAAGCACCATAGCAGTTGCATACTGACTGAGAAATTTGATTTTTAGGAAATGATTTTTCATATCTGTGAGTGGTCTCTCCATAGATAGCCACTCATCTTTCTTTAAACTTGAGTATAGGAATGAATGATCCCTCCCTCCCTCCCTCCCTCTCTCCCTCTTCATGGGAATGAGTGTCTGCTCTTGCATTGAGGGCTCCCCAGTTCTCAGCATCTCCAGCCCAACCTGTCACAAGCTGATCACACATTTGCAAACTTGGGATATATTCTGCTGAAGTTTTGGGATAATGAATTTCATCAACTATGGGACTAACTTTGTTCTGACAGGACACTCACTCACAATCTCTCCTCATCACACCCACATAGTGTAACAACTTTGTGTTTCCTCCACAATGTGCTCATTTCTGTCAGGGAACTGAAAGCCGGCCAGCCAGCCAACACTATTTTTCCTTGTTTCTCATTTTGTTCTTATATTCTGTCTCTCCCCCCCCCCCCCGCCTGGAAAACTTTCAGAGTTCACTCTGCCCCCTGAGTAAAGGTGTTATGCTTCCTTTTATTGTATATGTAGTGTGTGTGTGTGTGTGTGTGAGAGAGAGAGAGAGAGAGAGAGAGATTCATTATGAAATCAAAAGTCAGTCAACAACAGCAAACTTTGTATTTATTTGTCCATCCACGTATTTGCTTGTTTACTTACTTACTTACTTACTTACTCACTCACTCACTCACTCACCCACTTCATTTATTATTTATTTATTTATTTATTTGCAGTGGAAGACTTAATTCAGTAAGAATGATCAGAAGGGTAGGTAGGGTATCCTTGGGAAAAGAGTAAGATATCACGATGACTTTCCCTTCCAAGAGGGAGCTTTTTTTTTTTTTTTTTTTTTTTTTTTGACTTCAGATTGTTAATTTTATTCTGTAATGATTATTTCAAACATAGAAAATATGTCTCTCCCCTAAAATTATGAGTCCAAAACACAGACACAGGGAGTAGCTGTCTAGATTTGAGAATACAACTATCATGATGTCTGCAAGATAACAGATTCTCCACAAATAATTATAAACTTAGTTGGGGGGCAAAGTGAGAACAGCTGGTCAAAGCTGCAGCTGAGTTCTCATTGCTGTGGCCTCCAAAACTGCTAAGCCAAGGCAATAAGGTAGAAGAGATTAAAAAAAATCAAATCAAAACAAACAAAAAACCCCTGGAAGATCAAGGAGCTGGATTAAGCAACTATTATTCTTAATTTGTTTTTGTTTTCTGATGAAGAATTATATGGACAACCTAAGAAATATGTACTGCAGAGGAAAACAAGGAGGAAGAGAAGAAGAAACCTCTAATATTAAAACTCCAATCTACTCTCAACGTGTGTAGCTTTTACAATCAATGTTTGCTTTCTTTTCTTGTGACAATACTCTGTGTACTGCACAAGTGTACTTTATATTATAGTTTCTATTCAGAACATAGAGTTATGGGTCCCAGAGCAACATGTTATGCCTTATTGGAAGCTTACATGGTCATTCTCATATTGTCAAAACGTGTTACATAGTTTCTAACTTGTAATAGTGTAAGTAATGACTTAACAAACATCTTTCTATACAGCTTTTCCTGGTGTTTATTGCCTTAGGTTCTCAGAAATGAAATCAATGGATCAAAACTAGTATTAAGCTGACTCTTAATG
Source organism: Microtus pennsylvanicus (assembly GCF_037038515.1). Lineage (NCBI taxonomy): Eukaryota > Metazoa > Chordata > Mammalia > Rodentia > Cricetidae > Microtus > Microtus pennsylvanicus. The sequence continues at coordinate 27,895 of NW_027460907.1, forward strand.
ACTTATTATTTTATATCTCTAGCTTAAGGCATCTCTCAATGCTCATAAGAGGTTCTCTTTACAGTAGATATTGATTAACACAGAGACCCACATCTGGCCATGGCATAGAGGATGAGACTTCACAATGCTCATCCCTGAAGGGAACATATAAATAACACTCACTCTCTTCCCACAACTCAAAGACCATCATTTGAAGAGAGGGCAGAAAGAGTGGAAATAAGAGCTAGTTTTGGGTGACTATAGCAGAACAAAGAATCTGCATAGATAAATTTATATCAGTTTTGACAGCAACATGAGAACTATAGAAGCCCAAACTCCCTTCCAAAAAAAAAAACCAGCATAGAGAAGGGCATTCATTACAAAATTCTACCCCAGCTGCAAAACACTTGACAATTGACAGCAAGTAGGAGAAGGTGCTTCAGTTTTTTCTAAGAATGTAGCTCATGGTTAGTTAATTATATTCCAGTGTGCAAACCACATGTTCAAGAATGTTTGGACAGCATAAACTGGTCTTGATGAATTTAAATTAAAAATCTATATGCACACAAAATTGAGTGAGTAGGACAGAGGGAGTGTGGGAAGAGTTGGGGAAGAAGATGCTGTAGACTAGGGTAATTGTTAATTAAAGCACGACGGGCCAATAGCAGGGCAAGAAGCCTGACACAGAGAGAATGATGTAAAGAAGGGCAGAGTCACGGGAGTCGCAAGGGATGTCAGCCATCTGCACAGGAAGCAAGACATGCTAGAGGACAGGTAAAGCCACAAGGCACGAGGCAATACACAGATTAATGCTGTGGGTGCTTCTTCAGCAAATAGCCTTGAAGATACCAGCCCACTTTGGGCATAGTCCAATGTACTATAAATATAGATGAAAAGTGTGTGTGTGGGGGGGCTTTTGGCTGCTGCACTATACATTTCTACCTCTGATTAAGATACTTATATATTGCCTATATTTTGAGATCATATTCCTCATTTGTTTTTTTTTTTTTTCTTTTTTTTTCTTTTTTTTTTTATTAAATTTATTTATTTATTAAAGATTTCTGTCTCTTCCCCGCCACCGCCTCCCATTTCCCTCCCCCTCCCCCAATTAAGTCTCACCCCCCCCAGCCCGAAAGGCAATCAGGGTTCCCTGTCCTGTGGGAAGTCCAAGGAACCCCCACCTCCATCCAGGTCTAGTAAGTTGAGCATCCAAACAAGAGGGAGCTTTCTAGTAAGACGTGAAACCACAGTTTCAAGGGCCCGCTTTCCACAAGTCCTTTTCCAAGGTCAGGCATTTCTTAGGTAAGCAAGGGTCTCCATTCATTCCCTTTGAGGAACTCTCAGGCCCTGCCCTGACATTAACCTCTGACTCCTGCCTATTGTCAAGGCCAATGGGACACTCCTCAGCCCCTCCCTGACCTGAGGTGACCTGAGAAGCCACAGCCCACCCCAGTTCACAGGCCTCTCTTTATCTATCTATCTAACTAAGTAACTGTACAGCATAAAATGTGGAATCTCTTCTCAATGAAATGCTGTTGGCAGCCATTCGATGAATTTATTCTCATCTCAGATCCTGTCCAGCAGGGATGTCTTCTTTCTGTGTTTCTTCTTCTTTTGTATGTTGCAGTCAGTTCAGATGTGCTGGTATATGGTGAGAAAGAGAGAGAGAGAGAAATGGAATTGCTTTTTATTTATTTGAAGAGTTTTAATGATTTAATATTCAGCTATTTCCAGCCTTATTTACCAGCACATTTATTATTACCAGCGAGCACCTTCCTCTGAAAACATTGGAATCGCCCCCCATCTGTACATGTCATGCACGTGCGTGCATATGTGTGTGTGTGTGTGTGTGTGTGTGTGTGAGCGTGTGCGCATCTATCTATCTATCTATCTATCTATCTATCTATCTATCTATCTATCTATCTATCTATGTATCCCTTCATCAAATTCCATTTTAGGAGCTGCTATGCTGACCAGTGACATGGAGGCCACCATTTTCTTAGCCAGTGACAGTCAGGAGACAGAAAGAAGGAAAGAAAGGAAGAAAGGAAGAAAGAATCTACATTCCCAAAGAAAGAAAAAAATTAAGTAAATTTTAAAAAGTAAAAAAAAAATTAAGAAAGTAAGTAAATACATACATAAAATAGACATAAAGAATGAATAAATGAATAAAACTAAATAATAATTGAAACATTCAATAAGTAAATGAGTCACGCTAAATCAGCAGATAAATAAACAGATATATGAAAGAAGATAAGGAAGTGAAGGAATGAATGAACAAGTAAGTAAGTAAGTAAGTAAATAACTAGGTGGGTCATTTTTTTTAAAGAAGTAAGTAAATGAGATGGGCTGAACAGATAGTAAGTAAGTAAGTAAGTAAGCAAGCAAGCAAGCAAGCAATCGTGAAAAAAAAATGAGAGCCGGGTGATGGTGGCGCACGCCTTTAATCCCAGTACTCGGGAGGCAGAGGTAGGCGGATCTCTGTGAGTTCGAGACCAGCCTGGTCTACAGTGCTAGTTCCAGGACAGGCTCCAAAGCCACAGAGAAACCCTGTCTCGAAAAACCAAAAAAAAAAAAAAAGAGAGAGAGAGACACATCCATTCAATCCATAAAAGACAAAACGTGGAAATAAACATGTAAACTGGTCGACCCACCCAAAGCAGGAGGGAGGTCTCTGTCCAGCAGGGCCGTCTTCTTTCCAAGTTGCAGTCAGTCAGATCTCTGGGCAAACAGAAAAAAAAGCAATTGTTTTCTACTTGAACAGTTTTAATATTACTCAAATGAATTAATATTCAGCTATTTATTCCCAGCCTTATTTACAACTGGATGCCCACCGAGCACCTTCCTCTCATAGCTAGCCCCTTCTACCCCTGCCCCATCTGGACAGATAGACAGGATGTATGTATGTATGTATAAATAAATAAATAATAAAAAAGTAAAATAAAAATAAGTAAATAAATAAATTTAAAAAAAAGTGTTTGGTGAGTGGGGCGTGTTGGCATAGAGAACAAAAGAGATAAACTAACCACCAACACATTGAAGAATGACATCAGTCAATCAAGACATGGAAAAAGACAACTGGTCGACCCAAGTTCACAAGGCCAACTGGTCGACCCCGGTACTTAGCATTTTAAGGCCAAATATTTAATCGGACAACTGGTCGACCCGCTTCCAGTCCGTCAAAAAAAAAGGAAGTGCACAGAGACAACTGGTCGACCCGTCAGGTCTAGGAAGATATAATATATATTATACATTAAAAAAAAAAAAAAAAAAAGAGTCCAGCGGGACATCTGGTCGACCCGCCGCATCCCCGGGGGAAAAAAATGGCCTCCCGCCCGGTGGGAGGGACTACTGGTCTACCCCGGTCCTTTGGAGAAGGAGGTGGAGAGGGGGAAAAAAAGTGCGCCCAACCTCCGCCGCCTCCCCGACAGGCGCGCCGCGGCGCCACGGCGCGCGAGCGGAGGTCGGCGGCGAGAGGGGGCCCGGGGCGCCACCAGACCCTCGCCCATCCTCCCCCGCGAAGAGGGATGGAGAGGGAAAGGCGCGCGCCCGGGAAAGAGGGGACACACCCGCGGGCCGCTGCGGTGCGGTGAGGCAAGCAGCGGGAGTGGACGGAGGAGAGCGAGAGCGGGAAGAGAGCCGCCGTCCGCCGTGAGCCGCCAGTGGCAGAGCCAGACACGGGTCCTCGGACGGGGCGAGGAGGGCGGGCGAGCCGGCGCCCGTCCCCCTTCCCCCTCTCTCGACCTCTCTCTCACGACCGCCACGAGCGCCCGTGCGCATGCACACTTCCGTGCGCACAACACACGTGCGACCCGGGGAGCGTGCCTCCCGGCGAGAACTCGGGCGAGGCAGGCGAGCGGGCGGGCAGAGCCGCCGCCGCTGCTCTCTCACGTTAATGATCCTTCCGCAGGTTCACCTACGGAAACCTTGTTACGACTTTTACTTCCTCTAGATAGTCAAGTTGGTGAACAACCACAAATAAGCAAACAAATAGAGAGATAATAACAATAAAAATATTTGAGAGTTCAAATAATTGACTTCATCCACAATAAAATAATATAAAAATAAAAATATCAAATGCACTTGAACACATTGGCACAGGAGAAGGCTTGCTAAATAGAACCCCAGTAGCACAGACACTGAGAGAAAAAGAAAAAAAAGAAAAAAGAAAAAAAAAAGAAAAACAAAACAAAAAAAAGAACAAAGAAAAAAACTAAAGAGAGAAAAAAAAGAAAAAAAAAAGAAAAGAAGAAGAAAAAAAAGAAAAAAAGAAAAAAAGAAAAAAAAGAAAAGAAAAAGAAAGAAAAAAGAAAAAAAAAGAAAAAAAAACAGACACTGAGAGAAACAATTAATAAGTGAGACCTCCTGAAACTGAAAAGCTTCTGTAAAGCAAAGAACATGGCCAACAAGACAAAACGACGGCCTTACAGAATGGGAAAAGATCTTCACTAATCTCCAAAATACACAAAGAAGTCGAGAAATTGGTCATCCAAAGAACAAATAATCCAATTTTAAAAAATGGAGTACAGACCTAAACAGAGAACTCTCAACAGAGGGATCTAAAATGGTTGAAAGACACTTAAATGTATTTAGTGATTATATTTCTTTTCCCTTAGGGATAAAGAAATGGAGAAGTTCTTTGAAGCAGTAAGTCACAAAAACACCAGGCCGTTAAACTTCAGCTACAGGGAAACCCTGTCTCGTGGAAAAACAAAACAACAACAACAACAACAAAAAAAAAATCCTGAAGCCAGTGATCATTGCAAACATCTGTATGTTCAGATACTGAGCCTGAGCAAGTTAGAGTGTCACAGATTTGCTGCAATTCATTGCAAATTTCATGTGGATCACAAATCCTGCTCAAGTTACAGCTGTTAGTGTCAGTGTGAACCTTGACACCATCTCTACTGGATTCCTGTCAGCTGGGCTCCGGTCTGCTAGAAAAGCAGAAGAACTAAGGTACCGTAATTAACCTCTTCTGTGCCCCACCTGCAAGAACACTCTGTAAGCTACAGTTCTGAAAACAGCCTGGTCCTGGCATAAGAACAGACAGGAGGACCAATGGAACCGAATAGAAGACCCGGATATCGATCCACACATCTTCGAACACCTGATCTTTGATAAAGAAGTCAAAAATATCCAATAGAAAAAAAAAGAAAGCATGTGAGTTCAAGACCAGCCTGGTCTACAAGAGCTAGTTCCAGGACAGGCTCCAAAAAAAAAAAAAACTACAGAACAACCCTGTCTCGAAAAAAAAAAAAGAAAGAAAGAAAGAAAGAAAGAAAGAAAGAAAGAAAGAAAGAAAGAAGAAAAAGAAAACAGTGCTGTCCTCGAAAATGCCCTCTCCCTTTGAACACGGCCCCTCCTTTGGGCTGAGTTTCCCACACAGCTCTGATGATGCAGGAGGATGCCGAGGGCCCAGTTGGTGCCTGTATCTGTGCCTTGGCAGCAGCTATTCATGTCTTGCCACTCAGAGTCAAATTCCCTTAAGTTTAGCCTTCCCTAAGTGCTTGTTCACTTCAGAAGACTCAACCCTCATCTTCCATGTCCTCCTGGCCTAATTTCTCATATTACTGTTTTACTGAGTATGAATCAGTAATATGAGATGTTCAGGAGAGGGAGGAAGGGTCATTCATGAAAAAAGTGAGTGTTCAACTAACTAACTCCCCATGGGTTCAGGAAGTAGTGAGAAGATATTAATGAAGCAGAGAGAAATTTCTGGTTTTGGAAGGAGGAAATCCTGAATGGCTCCCTCTGTGTCGGAGGAGAGACTCCTGGAAAGGAAACCTCAGGTTCCGGTTGGTCGGTCGGTCGGTCGGTCGGTCAGTTCGGGGAGAAATATCAGCAAGGAGGTAAAGGCCGTGCCTCACGACATCAGCAGTCCCTTCTCTGGAAATTCCACGGTATCCCAGAGAGCTCTCGGAATTTTGTGATGTCACTCGTGTCCTAGAAACGCCAACTGCCCTCAAGACACACTCTCTCGGTGCCTATAAGACTCGGTTCTAGACATGTTGTCTAGAGAATGGAGATCGTTCGTGGAGAGGCCAGAGGGAGGAAGAAGAAAGCTGGCCTCAGATCTCACAGGAAAACATGGAGAAATAATTAGTGGTCCTGGGGAAGACGAAGTGAGTTCACCACTAGCAGGGACTAGAGAGATTTCTGGATGTGATGGCTTTGAGACTTCCAGGGCTAGGGCTCAGGAACTGGGAGGTTTCTGGGATGAAACAGGTCTGTCTGTCTTGTTTCTCTGAGTTCCTAAAGGGCCAACCCACATCAAAGATTCACGATAGTTGATTTGACAAAGTCGGGAATTGACAAGGAGTGCGGAAGGAGTCAGTGAGATTTCAATACCAGCACTGACTGCACATCATCACCCCCCCCCCCCCGGTCCTTTTCGTTGTGTAGCAATAATAATAGAGAAAGGGGAGTAGTGCTCTGCCAAAGCCCGTATTTTACCATGCCTTATATCACAGCCATTAGCAGGGTTGAGGCATCAAGTGCTGCAGTCAGTCCGACTCCTGTGACCCCCCTAAGGTTTCTGGCTTCCCAGTTTTGAGTGACACCATGGTCTCCAGTTCAGCTTGAGAGCTCTTTAAGAGCCAATGGAGGAGAGAGTGGAAAGAGACTGCCATTTTTTTCTTTTTCCTTGTCTTTCTTTCTTTTGCTGTTTTGCTTTGTTTTTCAAGAAAGGGTTTCTTTGTGTATCTTGGGCTGTCCTAAAACTCACTCTGTAAATCAGGCCATCTTTGAATTCACAGAGATCTGTGTGTGTGCTGTGATTAAAGCCCGGCTGAGACTGCAATTTCTTGTTAGCTCTGGGTGTCCTGAGCTGTTAGTAAGTGACAATGGCTCTGTGTTGTGAATCTCTGTGAATCCAGACTATGTTATGTCCTTCAATGACATGAGTCTGAAGCATCAAGCACCCACCCACCCCTATACTCCCTGAGGTCTCTGAAGTCACACACAGCGCAGCCTCTATGGGTCTGAATAAGGCTTAGAAAGCTTTTCCCTGGTTCACCTGGTGCAGAGGAAACCAGGTAAGTTCTGAGAGACATGCACCACCTTCCTACAGAAAGAAGGGAGGACTGATTAGCTAATACCCACAGAGGGGGAAACTCAAGTCTGGTATTTCAGACAGAACCTGCTTGGACAAAGTCTCATCTGTCAGTCACTTCCTGATGGAAGGAGGGAGGGAGGGAGGGAGGGAGGGAGGGAGGGAGGGAGGGAGGAAGGAAGGACCACAATTATCTCTCCTCTGTGTCCTTTTTACGCTCTTTTCATGCTCTGATGAATATTGTGATTCAAGTTGGCCATGTCCCCTTTTCCACAGCATGTGCACTGTGGCTCTAGATCAAGGAATCAGTTTGTTTGTGTGTTTTGCTCTATCTAGGAGAAGCACCATAGCAGTTGCATACTGACTGAGAAATTTGATTTTTAGGAAATGATTTTTCATATCTGTGAGTGGTCTCTCCATAGATAGCCACTCATCTTTCTTTAAACTTGAGTATAGGAATGAATGATCCCTCCCTCCCTCCCTCCCTCTCTCCCTCTTCATGGGAATGAGTGTCTGCTCTTGCATTGAGGGCTCCCCAGTTCTCAGCATCTCCAGCCCAACCTGTCACAAGCTGATCACACATTTGCAAACTTGGGATATATTCTGCTGAAGTTTTGGGATAATGAATTTCATCAACTATGGGACTAACTTTGTTCTGACAGGACACTCACTCACAATCTCTCCTCATCACACCCACATAGTGTAACAACTTTGTGTTTCCTCCACAATGTGCTCATTTCTGTCAGGGAACTGAAAGCCGGCCAGCCAGCCAACACTATTTTTCCTTGTTTCTCATTTTGTTCTTATATTCTGTCTCTCCCCCCCCCCCGCCTGGAAAACTTTCAGAGTTCACTCTGCCCCCTGAGTAAAGGTGTTATGCTTCCTTTTATTGTATATTTAGTGTGTGTGTGTGTGTGTGTGAGAGAGAGAGAGAGAGAGATTCATTATGAAATCAAAAGTCAGTCAACAACAGCAAACTTTGTATTTATTTGTCCATCCACGTATTTGCTTGTTTACTTACTTACTTACTCACTCACTCACTCACTCACCCACTTCATTTATTATTTATTTATTTATTTATTTATTTGCAGTGGAAGACTTAATTCAGTAAGAATGATCAGAAGGGTAGGTAGGGTATCCTTGGGAAAAGAGTAAGATATCACGATGACTTTCCCTTCCAAGAGGGAGCTTTCTAGTAAGACGTGAAACCACAGTTTCAAGGGCCCGCTTTCCACAAGTCCTTTTCCAAGGTCAGGCATTTCTTAGGTAAGCAAGGGTCTCCATTCATTCCCTTTGAGGAACTCTCAGGCCCTGCCCTGACATTAACCTCTGACTCCTGCCTATTGTCAAGGCCAATGGGACACTCCTCAGCCCCTCCCTGACCTGAGGTGACCTGAGAAGCCACAGCCCACCCCAGTTCACAGGCCTCTCTTTATCTATCTATCTAACTAAGTAACTGTACAGCATAAAATGTGGAATCTCTTCTCAATGAAATGCTGTTGGCAGCCATTCGATGAATTTATTCTCATCTCAGATCCTGTCCAGCAGGGATGTCTTCTTTCCGTGTTTCTTCTTCTTTTGTATGTTGCAGTCAGTTCAGATGTGCTGGTATATGGTGAGAAAGAGAGAGAGAGAGAAATGGAATTGCTTTTTATTTATTTGAAGAGTTTTAATGATTTAATATTCAGCTATTTCCAGCCTTATTTACCAGCACATTTATTATTACCAGCGAGCACCTTCCTCTGAAAACATTGGAATCGCCCCCCATCTGTACATGTCATGCACGTGCGTGCATATGTGTGTGTGTGTGTGTGTGTGTGTGTGAGCGTGTGCGCATCCCATCTATCTATCTATCTATCTATCTATCTATCTATCTATCTATCTATCCCTTCATCAAATTCCATTTTAGGAGCTGCTATGCTGACCAGTGACATGGAGGCCACCATTTTCTTAGCCAGTGACAGTCAGGAGACAGAAAGAAGGAAAGAAAGGAAGAAAGGAAGAAAGAATCTACATTCCCAAAGAAAGAAAAAAATTAAGTAAATTTTAAAAAGTAAAAAAAAAATTAAGAAAGTAAGTAAATACATACATAAAAATAGACATAAAGAATGAATAAATGAATAAAACTAAATAATAATTGAAACATTCAATAAGTAAATGAGTCACGCTAAATCAGCAGATAAATAAACAGATATATGAAAGAAGATAAGGAAGTGAAGGAATGAATGAACAAGTAAGTAAGTAAGTAAGTAAGTAAATAACTAGGTGGGTCATTTTTTTTAAAGAAGTAAGTAAATGAGATGGGCTGAACAGATAGTAAGTAAGTAAGTAAGTAAGCAAGCAAGCAAGCAAGCAATCGTGAAAAAAAAAATGAGAGCCGGGCGATGGTGGCGCACGCCTTTAATCCCAGTACTCGGGAGGCAGAGGTAGGCGGATCTCTGTGAGTTCGAGACCAGCCTGGTCTACAGTGCTAGTTCCAGGACAGGCTCCAAAGCCACAGAGAAACCCTGTCTCGAAAAACCAAAAAAAAAAAAAAAAAGAGAGAGAGAGACACATCCATTCAATCCATAAAAGACAAAACGTGGAAATAAACATGTAAACTGGTCGACCCACCCAAAGCAGGAGGGAGGTCTCTGTCCAGCAGGGCCGTCTTCTTTCCAAGTTGCAGTCAGTCAGATCTCTGGGCAAACAGAAAAAGAAAGCAATTGTTTTCTACTTGAACAGTTTTAATATTACTCAAATGAATTAATATTCAGCTATTTATTCCCAGCCTTATTTACAACTGGATGCCCACCGAGCACCTTCCTCTCATAGCTAGCCCCTTCTACCCCTGCCCCATCTGGACAGATAGACAGGATGTATGTATGTATGTATAAATAAATAAATAAATAATAAAAAAGTAAAATAAAAATAAGTAAATAAATAAATTAAAAAAAAAGTGTTTGGTGAGTGGGGCGTGTTGGCATAGAGAACAAAAGAGATAAACTAACCACCAACACATTGAAGAATGACATCATTCAATCAAGACATGGAAAAAGACAACTGGTCGACCCAAGTTCACAAGGCCAACTGGTCGACCCCGGTACTTAGCATTTTAAGGCCAAATATTTAATCAGACAACTGGTCGACCCGCTTCCAGTCCGTCAAAAAAAAAGGAAGTGCACAGAGACAACTGGTCGACCCGTCAGGTCTAGGAAGATATAATATATATTATACATTAAAAAAAAAAAAAAGAGTCCAGGGGGACATCTGGTCGACCCGCCGCATCCCCGGGGGAAAAAAATGGCCTCCCGCCCGGTGGGAGGGACTACTGGTCTACCCCGGTCCTTTGGAGAAGGAGGTGGAGAGGGGGGAAAAAAAAGTGCGCCCAACCTCCGCCGCCTCCCCGAGAGGCGCGCCGCGGCGCCACGGCGCGCGAGCGGAGGTCGGCGGCGAGAGGGGGCCCGGGGCGCCGCCAGACCCTCGCCCATCCTCCCCCGCGAAGAGGGATGGAGAGGGAAAGGCGCGCGCCCGGGAAAGAGGGGACACACCCGCGGGCCGCTGCGGTGCGGTGAGGCAAGCAGCGGGAGTGGACGGAGGAGAGCGACAGCGGGAAGAGAGCCGCCGTCCGCCGTGAGCCGCCAGTGGCAGAGCCAGACACGGGTCCTCGGACGGGGCGAGGAGGGCGGGCGAGCCGGCGCCCGTCCCCCTTCCCCCTCTCTCGACCTCTCTCTCACGACCGCCACGAGCGCCCGTGCGCACGCACACTTCCGTGCGCACAACACACGTGCGACCCGGGGAGCGCGCCTCCCGGCGAGAACTCGGGCGAGGCAGGCGAGCGGGCGGGCAGAGCCGCCGCCGCTGCTCTCTCACGTTAATGATCCTTCCGCAGGTTCACCTACGGAAACCTTGTTACGACTTTTACTTCCTCTAGATAGTCAAGTTGGTGAACAACCACAAATAAGCAAACAAATAGAGAGATAATAACAATAAAAATATTTGAGAGTTCAAATAATTGACTTCATCTACAATAAAAGAATATAAAAATAAAAATATCAAATGCACTTGAACACATTGGCACAGGAGAACGCTTGCTAAATAGAACCCCAGTAGCACAGACACTGAGAGAAAAAGAAAAAAAAGAAAAAAGAAAAAAAAAAGAAAAACAAAACAAAAAAAAAGAACAAAGAAAAAAACTAAAGAGAGAAAAAAAAGAAAAAAAAAGAAAAGAAGAAGAAGAAAAAAAAGAAAAAAAGAAAAAAAGAAAAAAAAGAAAAAAAAAGAAAGAAAAAAGAAAAAAAAAAGAAAAAAAAACAGACACTGAGTGAAACAATTAATAAGTGAGACCTCCTGAAACTGAAAAGCTTCTGTAAAGCAAAGAACATGGCCAACAAGACAAAACGACGGCCTTACAGAATGGGAAAAGATCTTCACTAATCTCCAAAATACACAAAGAAGTCGAGAAATTGGTCATCCAAAGAACAAATAATCCAATTTTAAAAAATGGAGTACAGACCTAAACAGAGAACTCTCAACAGAGGGATCTAAAATGGTTGAAAGACACTTAAATGTATTTAGTGATTATATTTCTTTTCCCTTAGGGATAAAGAAATGGAGAAGTTCTTTGAAGCAGTAAGTCACAAAAACACCAGGCCGTTAAACTTCAGCTACAGGGAAACCCTGTCTCGTGGAAAAACAAAACAACAACAACAACAACAACAAAAAAATCCTGAAGCCAGTGATCATTGCAAACATCTGTATGTTCAGATACTGAGCCTGAGCAAGTTAGAGTGTCACAGATTTGCTGCAATTCATTGCAAATTTCATGTGGATCACAAATCCTGCTCAAGTTACAGCTGTTAGTGTCAGTGTGAACCTTGACACCATCTCTACTGGATTCCTGTCAGCTGGGCTCCGGTCTGCTAGAAAAGCAGAAGAACTAAGGTACCGTAATTAACCTCTTCTGTGCCCCACCTGCAAGAACACTCTGTAAGCTACAGTTCTGAAAACAGCCTGGTCCTGGCATAAGAACAGACAGGAGGACCAATGGAACCGAATAGAAGACCCGGATATCGATCCACACATCTTCGAACACCTGATCTTTGATAAAGAAGTCAAAAATATCCAATAGAAAAAAAAAGAAAGCATGTGAGTTCAAGACCAGCCTGGTCTACAAGAGCTAGTTCCAGGACAGGCTCCAAAAAAAAAAAAAACTACAGAACAACCCTGTCTCGAAAAAAAAAAAAGAAAGAAAGAAAGAAAGAAAGAAAGAAAGAAAGAAAGAAAGAAAGAAAGAAGAAAACAGTGCTGTCCTCGAAAATGCCCTCTCCCTTTGAACACGGCCCCTCCTTTGGGCTGAGTTTCCCACACAGCTCTGATGATGCAGGAGGATGCCGAGGGCCCAGTTGGTGCCTGTATCTGTGCCTTGGCAGCAGCTATTCATGTCTTGCCACTCAGAGTCAAATTCCCTTAAGTTTAGCCTTCCCTAAGTGCTTGTTCACTTCAGAAGACTCAACCCTCATCTTCCATGTCCTCCTGGCCTAATTTCTCATATTACTGTTTTACTGAGTATGAATCAGTAATATGAGATGTTCAGGAGAGGGAGGAAGGGTCATTCATGAAAAAAGTGAGTGTTCAACTAACTAACTCCCCATGGGTTCAGGAAGTAGTGAGAAGATATTAATGAAGCAGAGAGAAATTTCTGGTTTTGGAAGGAGGAAATCCTGAATGGCTCCCTCTGTGTCGGAGGAGAGACTCCTGGAAAGGAAACCTCAGGTTCCGGTTGGTCGGTCGGTCGGTCGGTCGGTCAGTTCGGGGAGAAATATCAGCAAGGAGGTAAAGGCCGTGCCTCACGACATCAGCAGTCCCTTCTCTGGAAATTCCACGGTATCCCAGAGAGCTCTCGGAATTTTGTGATGTCACTCGTGTCCTAGAAACGCCAACTGCCCTCAAGACACACTCTCTCGGTGCCTATAAGACTCGGTTCTAGACATGTTGTCTAGAGAATGGAGATCGTTCGTGGAGAGGCCAGAGGGAGGAAGAAGAAAGCTGGCCTCAGATCTCACAGGAAAACATGGAGAAATAATTAGTGGTCCTGGGGAAGACGAAGTGAGTTCACCACTAGCAGGGACTAGAGAGATTTCTGGATGTGATGGCTTTGAGACTTCCAGGGCTAGGGCTCAGGAACTGGGAGGTTTCTGGGATGAAACAGGTCTGTCTGTCTTGTTTCTCTGAGTTCCTAAAGGGCCAACCCACATCAAAGATTCACGATAGTTGATTTGACAAAGTCGGGAATTGACAAGGAGTGCGGAAGGAGTCAGTGAGATTTCAATACCAGCACTGACTGCACATCATCACCCCCCCCCCCCCGGTCCTTTTCGTTGTGTAGCAATAATAATAGAGAAAGGGGAGTAGTGCTCTGCCAAAGCCCGTATTTTACCATGCCTTATATCACAGCCATTAGCAGGGTTGAGGCATCAAGTGCTGCAGTCAGTCCGACTCCTGTGACCCCCCTAAGGTTTCTGGCTTCCCAGTTTTGAGTGACACCATGGTCTCCAGTTCAGCTTGAGAGCTCTTTAAGAGCCAATGGAGGAGAGAGTGGAAAGAGACTGCCATTTTTTTCTTTTTCCTTGTCTTTCTTTCTTTTGCTGTTTTGCTTTGTTTTTCAAGAAAGGGTTTCTTTGTGTATCTTGGGCTGTCCTAAAACTCACTCTGTAAATCAGGCCATCTTTGAATTCACAGAGATCTGTGTGTGTGCTGTGATTAAAGCCCGGCTGAGACTGCAATTTCTTGTTAGCTCTGGGTGTCCTGAGCTGTTAGTAAGTGACAATGGCTCTGTGTTGTGAATCTCTGTGAATCCAGACTATGTTATGTCCTTCAATGACATGAGTCTGAAGCATCAAGCACCCACCCACCCCTATACTCCCTGAGGTCTCTGAAGTCACACACAGCGCAGCCTCTATGGGTCTGAATAAGGCTTAGAAAGCTTTTCCCTGGTTCACCTGGTGCAGAGGAAACCAGGTAAGTTCTGAGAGACATGCACCACCTTCCTACAGAAAGAAGGGAGGACTGATTAGCTAATACCCACAGAGGGGGAAACTCAAGTCTGGTATTTCAGACAGAACCTGCTTGGACAAAGTCTCATCTGTCAGTCACTTCCTGAGGGAAGGAGGGAGGGAGGGAGGGAGGGAGGGAGGAAGGAAGGAAGGACCACAATTATCTCTCCTCTGTGTCCTTTTTACGCTCTTTCCATGCTCTGATGAATATTGTGATTCAAGTTGGCCATGTCCCCTTTTCCACAGCATGTGCACTGTGGCTCTAGATCAAGGAATCAGTTTGTTTGTGTGTTTTGCTCTATCTAGGAGAAGCACCATAGCAGTTGCATACTGACTGAGAAATTTGATTTTTAGGAAATGATTTTTCATATCTGTGAGTGGTCTCTCCATAGATAGCCACTCATCTTTCTTTAAACTTGAGTATAGGAATGAATGATCCCTCCCTCCCTCCCTCCCTCTCTCCCTCTTCATGGGAATGAGTGTCTGCTCTTGCATTGAGGGCTCCCCAGTTCTCAGCATCTCCAGCCCAACCTGTCACAAGCTGATCACACATTTGCAAACTTGGGATATATTCTGCTGAAGTTTTGGGATAATGAATTTCATCAACTATGGGACTAACTTTGTTCTGACAGGACACTCACTCACAATCTCTCCTCATCACACCCACATAGTGTAACAACTTTGTGTTTCCTCCACAATGTGCTCATTTCTGTCAGGGAACTGAAAGCCGGCCAGCCAGCCAACACTATTTTTCCTTGTTTCTCATTTTGTTCTTATATTCTGTCTCTCCCCCCCCCCGCCTGGAAAACTTTCAGAGTTCACTCTGCCCCCTGAGTAAAGGTGTTATGCTTCCTTTTATTGTATATTTAGTGTGTGTGTGTGTGTGTGTGTGTGTGTGAGAGAGAGAGAGAGAGAGAGATTCATTATGAAATCAAAAGTCAGTCAACAACAGCAAACTTTGTATTTATTTGTCCATCCACGTATTTGCTTGTTTACTTACTTACTTACTTACTTACTCACTCACTCACTCACTCACCCACTTCATTTATTATTTATTTATTTATTTATTTGCAGTGGAAGACTTAATTCAGTAAGAATGATCAGAAGGGTAGGTAGGGTATCCTTGGGAAAAGAGTAAGATATCACGATGACTTTCCCTTCCAAGAGGGAGCTTTCTAGTAAGACGTGAAACCACAGTTTCAAGGGCCCGCTTTCCACAAGTCCTTTTCCAAGGTCAGGCATTTCTTAGGTAAGCAAGGGTCTCCATTCATTCCCTTTGAGGAACTCTCAGGCCCTGCCCTGACATTAACCTCTGACTCCTGCCTATTGTCAAGGCCAATGGGACACTCCTCAGCCCCTCCCTGACCTGAGGTGACCTGAGAAGCCACAGCCCACCCCAGTTCACAGGCCTCTCTTTATCTATCTATCTAACTAAGTAACTGTACAGCATAAAATGTGGAATCTCTTCTCAATGAAATGCTGTTGGCAGCCATTCGATGAATTTATTCTCATCTCAGATCCTGTCCAGCAGGGATGTCTTCTTTCCGTGTTTCTTCTTCTTTTGTATGTTGCAGTCAGTTCAGATGTGCTGGTATATGGTGAGAAAGAGAGAGAGAGAGAAATGGAATTGCTTTTTATTTATTTGAAGAGTTTTAATGATTTAATATTCAGCTATTTCCAGCCTTATTTACCAGCACATTTATTATTACCAGCGAGCACCTTCCTCTGAAAACATTGGAATCGCCCCCCATCTGTACATGTCATGCACGTGCGTGCATATGTGTGTGTGTGTGTGTGTGAGCGTGTGCGCATCCCATCTATCTATCTATCTATCTATCTATCTATCTATCTATCTATCTATGTATCCCTTCATCAAATTCCATTTTAGGAGCTGCTATGCTGACCAGTGACATGGAGGCCACCATTTTCTTAGCCAGTGACAGTCAGGAGACAGAAAGAAGGAAAGAAAGGAAGAAAGGAAGAAAGAATCTACATTCCCAAAGAAAGAAAAAAATTAAGTAAATTTTAAAAAGTAAAAAAAAAATTAAGAAAGTAAGTAAATACATACATAAAAATAGACATAAAGAATGAATAAATGAATAAAACTAAATAATAATTGAAACATTCAATAAGTAAATGAGTCACGCTAAATCAGCAGATAAATAAACAGATATATGAAAGAAGATAAGGAAGTGAAGGAATGAATGAACAAGTAAGTAAGTAAGTAAGTAAGTAAATAACTAGGTGGGTCATTTTTTTTAAAGAAGTAAGTAAATGAGATGGGCTGAACAGATAGTAAGTAAGTAAGTAAGTAAGCAAGCAAGCAAGCAAGCAATCGTGAAAAAAAAATGAGAGCCGGGCGATGGTGGCGCACGCCTTTAATCCCAGTACTCGGGAGGCAGAGGTAGGCGGATCTCTGTGAGTTCGAGACCAGCCTGGTCTACAGTGCTAGTTCCAGGACAGGCTCCAAAGCCACAGAGAAACCCTGTCTCGAAAAACCAAAAAAAAAAAAAAAAAGAGAGAGAGAGAGACACATCCATTCAATCCATAAAAGACAAAACGTGGAAATAAACATGTAAACTGGTCGACCCACCCAAAGCAGGAGGGAGGTCTCTGTCCAGCAGGGCCGTCTTCTTTCCAAGTTGCAGTCAGTCAGATCTCTGGGCAAACAGAAAAAGAAAGCAATTGTTTTCTACTTGAACAGTTTTAATATTACTCAAATGAATTAATATTCAGCTATTTATTCCCAGCCTTATTTACAACTGGATGCCCACCGAGCACCTTCCTCTCATAGCTAGCCCCTTCTACCCCTGCCCCATCTGGACAGATAGACAGGATGTATGTATGTATGTATGTATAAATAAATAAATAATAAAAAAGTAAAATAAAAATAAGTAAATAAATAAATTTTAAAAAAAGTGTTTGGTGAGTGGGGCGTGTTGGCATAGAGAACAAAAGAGATAAACTAACCACCAACACATTGAAGAATGACATCAGTCAATCAAGACATGGAAAAAGACAACTGGTCGACCCAAGTTCACAAGGCCAACTGGTCGACCCCGGTACTTAGCATTTTAAGGCCAAATATTTAATCGGACAACTGGTCGACCCGCTTCCAGTCCGTCAAAAAAAAGGAAGTGCACAGAGACAACTGGTCGACCCGTCAGGTCTAGGAAGATATAATATATATTATACCTTAAAAAAAAAAAAAAAAAAAGAGTCCAGCGGGACATCTGGTCGACCCGCCGCATCCCCGGGGGAAAAAAATGGCCTCCCGCCCGGTGGGAGGGACTACTGGTCTACCCCGGTCCTTTGGAGAAGGAGGTGGAGAGGGGGGAAAAAAAAGTGTGCCCAACCTCCGCCGCCTCCCCGACAGGCGCGCCGCGGCGCCACGGCGCGCGAGCGGAGGTCGGCGGCGAGAGGGGGCCCGGGGCGCCGCCAGACCCTCGCCCATCCTCCCCCGCGAAGAGGGATGGAGAGGGAAAGGCGCGCGCCCGGGAAAGAGGGGACACACCCGCGGGCCGCTGAGGTGCGGTGAGGCAAGCAGCGGGAGTGGACGGAGGAGAGCGAGAGCGGGAAGAGAGCCGCCGTCCGCCGTGAGCCGCCAGTGGCAGAGCCAGACACGGGTCCTCGGACGGGGCGAGGAGGGCGGGCGAGCCGGCGCCCGTCCCCCTTCCCCCTCTCTCGACCTCTCTCTCACGACCGCCACGAGCGCCCGTGCGCACGCACACTTCCGTGCGCACAACACACGTGCGACCCGGGGAGCGCGCCTCCCGGCGAGAACTCGGGCGAGGCAGGCGAGCGGGCGGGCAGAGCCGCCGCCGCTGCTCTCTCACGTTAATGATCCTTCCGCAGGTTCACCTACGGAAACCTTGTTACGACTTTTACTTCCTCTAGATAGTCAAGTTGGTGAACAACCACAAATAAGCAAACAAATAGAGAGATAATAACAATAAAAATATTTGAGAGTTCAAATAATTGACTTCATCCACAATAAAAGAATATAAAAATAAAAATATCAAATGCACTTGAACACATTGGCACAGGAGAACGCTTGCTAAATAGAACCCCAGTAGCACAGACACTGAGAGAAAAAGAAAAAAAAGAAAAAAGAAAAAAAAAAGAAAAACAAAACAAAAAAAAAGAACAAAGAAAAAAACTAAAGAGAGAAAAAAAAGAAAAAAAAAGAAAAGAAGAAGAAGAAAAAAAAAAAAGAAAAAAAGAAAAAAAAGAAAAAAAAAAGAAAGAAAAAAGAAAAAAAAAACAGACACTGAGAGAAACAATTAATAAGTGAGACCTCCTGAAACTGAAAAGCTTCTGTAAAGCAAAGAACATGGCCAACAAGACAAAACGACGGCCTTACAGAATGGGAAAAGATCTTCACTAATCTCCAAAATACACAAAGAAGTCGAGAAATTGGTCATCCAAAGAACAAATAATCCAATTTTAAAAAATGGAGTACAGACCTAAACAGAGAACTCTCAACAGAGGGATCTAAAATGGTTGAAAGACACTTAAATGTATTTAGTGATTATATTTCTTTTCCCTTAGGGATAAAGAAATGGAGAAGTTCTTTGAAGCAGTAAGTCACAAAAACACCAGGCCGTTAAACTTCAGCTACAGGGAAACCCTCTCTCGTGGAAAAACAAAACAACAACAACAACAACAACAAAAAAAAAATCCTGAAGCCAGTGATCATTGCAAACATCTGTATGTTCAGATACTGAGCCTGAGCAAGTTAGAGTGTCACAGATTTGCTGCAATTCATTGCAAATTTCATGTGGATCACAAATCCTGCTCAAGTTACAGCTGTTAGTGTCAGTGTGAACCTTGACACCATCTCTACTGGATTCCTGTCAGCTGGGCTCCGGTCTGCTAGAAAAGCAGAAGAACTAAGGTACCGTAATTAACCTCTTCTGTGCCCCACCTGCAAGAACACTCTGTAAGCTACAGTTCTGAAAACAGCCTGGTCCTGGCATAAGAACAGACAGGAGGACCAATGGAACCGAATAGAAGACCCGGATATCGATCCACACATCTTCGAACACCTGATCTTTGATAAAGAAGTCAAAAATATCCAATAGAAAAAAAAAGAAAGCATGTGAGTTCAAGACCAGCCTGGTCTACAAGAGCTAGTTCCAGGACAGGCTCCAAAAAAAAAAAACTACAGAACAAACCTGTCTCGAAAAAAAAAAGAAAGAAAGAAAGAAAGAAAGAAAGAAAGAAAGAAAGAAAGAAGAAAAAGAAAACAGTGCTGTCCTCGAAAATGCCCTCTCCCTTTGAACACGGCCCCTCCTTTGGGCTGAGTTTCCCACACAGCTCTGATGATGCAGGAGGATGCCGAGGGCCCAGTTGGTGCCTGTATCTGTGCCTTGGCAGCAGCTATTCATGTCTTGCCACTCAGAGTCAAATTCCCTTAAGTTTAGCCTTCCCTAAGTGCTTGTTCACTTCAGAAGACTCAACCCTCATCTTCCATGTCCTCCTGGCCTAATTTCTCATATTACTGTTTTACTGAGTATGAATCAGTAATATGAGATGTTCAGGAGAGGGAGGAAGGGTCATTCATGAAAAAAGTGAGTGTTCAACTAACTAACTCCCCATGGGTTCAGGAAGTAGTGAGAAGATATTAATGAAGCAGAGAGAAATTTCTGGTTTTGGAAGGAGGAAATCCTGAATGGCTCCCTCTGTGTCGGAGGAGAGACTCCTGGAAAGGAAACCTCAGGTTCCGGTTGGTCGGTCGGTCGGTCGGTCGGTCAGTTCGGGGAGAAATATCAGCAAGGAGGTAAAGGCCGTGCCTCACGACATCAGCAGTCCCTTCTCTGGAAATTCCACGGTATCCCAGAGAGCTCTCGGAATTTTGTGATGTCACTCGTGTCCTAGAAACGCCAACTGCCCTCAAGACACACTCTCTCGGTGCCTATAAGACTCGGTTCTAGACATGTTGTCTAGAGAATGGAGATCGTTCGTGGAGAGGCCAGAGGGAGGAAGAAGAAAGCTGGCCTCAGATCTCACAGGAAAACATGGAGAAATAATTAGTGGTCCTGGGGAAGACGAAGTGAGTTCACCACTAGCAGGGACTAGAGAGATTTCTGGATGTGATGGCTTTGAGACTTCCAGGGCTAGGGCTCAGGAACTGGGAGGTTTCTGGGATGAAACAGGTCTGTCTGTCTTGTTTCTCTGAGTTCCTAAAGGGCCAACCCACATCAAAGATTCACGATAGTTGATTTGACAAAGTCGGGAATTGACAAGGAGTGCGGAAGGAGTCAGTGAGATTTCAATACCAGCACTGACTGCACATCATCACCCCCCCCCCCCGGTCCTTTTCGTTGTGTAGCAATAATAATAGAGAAAGGGGAGTAGTGCTCTGCCAAAGCCCGTATTTTACCATGCCTTATATCACAGCCATTAGCAGGGTTGAGGCATCAAGTGCTGCAGTCAGTCCGACTCCTGTGACCCCCCTAAGGTTTCTGGCTTCCCAGTTTTGAGTGACACCATGGTCTCCAGTTCAGCTTGAGAGCTCTTTAAGAGCCAATGGAGGAGAGAGTGGAAAGAGACTGCCATTTTTTTCTTTTTCCTTGTCTTTCTTTCTTTTGCTGTTTTGCTTTGTTTTTCAAGAAAGGGTTTCTTTTTGTATCTTGGGCTGTCCTAAAACTCACTCTGTAAATCAGGCCATCTTTGAATTCACAGAGATCTGTGTGTGTGCTGTGATTAAAGCCCGGCTGAGACTGCAATTTCTTGTTAGCTCTGGGTGTCCTGAGCTGTTAGTAAGTGACAATGGCTCTGTGTTGTGAATCTCTGTGAATCCAGACTATGTTATGTCCTTCAATGACATGAGTCTGAAGCATCAAGCACCCACCCACCCCTATACTCCCTGAGGTCTCTGAAGTCACACACAGCGCAGCCTCTATGGGTCTGAATAAGGCTTAGAAAGCTTTTCCCTGGTTCACCTGGTGCAGAGGAAACCAGGTAAGTTCTGAGAGACATGCACCACCTTCCTACAGAAAGAAGGGAGGACTGATTAGCTAATACCCACAGAGGGGGAAACTCAAGTCTGGTATTTCAGACAGAACCTGCTTGGACAAAGTCTCATCTGTCAGTCACTTCCTGAGGGAAGGAGGGAGGGAGGGAGGGAGGGAGGGAGGGAGGGAGGGAGGGAGGAAGGAAGGAAGGACCACAATTATCTCTCCTCTGTGTCCTTTTTACGCTCTTTCCATGCTCTGATGAATATTGTGATTCAAGTTGGCCATGTCCCCTTTTCCACAGCATGTGCACTGTGGCTCTAGATCAAGGAATCAGTTTGTTTGTGTGTTTTGCTCTATCTAGGAGAAGCACCATAGCAGTTGCATACTGACTGAGAAATTTGATTTTTAGGAAATGATTTTTCATATCTGTGAGTGGTCTCTCCATAGATAGCCACTCATCTTTCTTTAAACTTGAGTATAGGAATGAATGATCCCTCCCTCCCTCCCTCCCTCTCTCCCTCTTCATGGGAATGAGTGTCTGCTCTTGCATTGAGGGCTCCCCAGTTCTCAGCATCTCCAGCCCAACCTGTCACAAGCTGATCACACATTTGCAAACTTGGGATATATTCTGCTGAAGTTTTGGGATAATGAATTTCATCAACTATGGGACTAACTTTGTTCTGACAGGACACTCACTCACAATCTCTCCTCATCACACCCACATAGTGTAACAACTTTGTGTTTCCTCCACAATGTGCTCATTTCTGTCAGGGAACTGAAAGCCGGCCAGCCAGCCAACACTATTTTTCCTTGTTTCTCATTTTGTTCTTATATTCTGTCTCCCCCCCCCCCCCGCCTGGAAAACTTTCAGAGTTCACTCTGCCCCCTGAGTAAAGGTGTTATGCTTCCTTTTATTGTATATTTAGTGTGTGTGTGTGTGTGTGAGAGAGAGAGAGAGAGAGATTCATTATGAAATCAAAAGTCAGTCAACAACAGCAAACTTTGTATTTATTTGTCCATCCACGTATTTGCTTGTTTACTTACTTACTTACTTACTTACTCACTCACTCACTCACCCACTTCATTTATTATTTATTTATTTATTTATTTGCAGTGGAAGACTTAATTCAGTAAGAATGATCAGAAGGGTAGGTAGGGTATCCTTGGGAAAAGAGTAAGATATCACGATGACTTTCCCTTCCAAGAGGGAGCTTTCTAGTAAGACGTGAAACCACAGTTTCAAGGGCCCGCTTTCCACAAGTCCTTTTCCAAGGTCAGGCATTTCTTAGGTAAGCAAGGGTCTCCATTCATTCCCTTTGAGGAACTCTCAGGCCCTGCCCTGACATTAACCTCTGACTCCTGCCTATTGTCAAGGCCAATGGGACACTCCTCAGCCCCTCCCTGACCTGAGGTGACCTGAGAAGCCACAGCCCACCCCAGTTCACAGGCCTCTCTTTATCTATCTATCTAACTAAGTAACTGTACAGCATAAAATGTGGAATCTCTTCTCAATGAAATGCTGTTGGCAGCCATTCGATGAATTTATTCTCATCTCAGATCCTGTCCAGCAGGGATGTCTTCTTTCCGTGTTTCTTCTTCTTTTGTATGTTGCAGTCAGTTCAGATGTGCTGGTATATGGTGAGAAAGAGAGAGAGAGAGAAATGGAATTGCTTTTTATTTATTTGAAGAGTTTTAATGATTTAATATTCAGCTATTTCCAGCCTTATTTACCAGCACATTTATTATTACCAGCGAGCACCTTCCTCTGAAAACATTGGAATCGCCCCCCATCTGTACATGTCATGCACGTGCGTGCATATGTGTGTGTGTGTGTGTGTGTGTGTGTGTGTGAGCGTGTGCGCATCTCCATCTATCTATCTATCTATCTATCTATCTATCTATCTATCTATCTATCTATCTATCTATCTATGTATCCCTTCATCAAATTCCATTTTAGGAGCTGCTATGCTGACCAGTGACATGGAGGCCACCATTTTCTTAGCCAGTGACAGTCAGGAGACAGAAAGAAGGAAAGAAAGGAAGAAAGGAAGAAAGAATCTACATTCCCAAAGAAAGAAAAAAATTAAGTAAATTTTAAAAAGTAAAAAAAAAATTAAGAAAGTAAGTAAATACATACATAAAAATAGACATAAAGAATGAATAAATGAATAAAACTAAATAATAATTGAAACATTCAATAAGTAAATGAGTCACGCTAAATCAGCAGATAAATAAACAGATATATGAAAGAAGATAAGGAAGTGAAGGAATGAATGAACAAGTAAGTAAGTAAGTAAGTAAGTAAATAACTAGGTGGGTCATTTTTTTTAAAGAAGTAAGTAAATGAGATGGGCTGAACAGATAGTAAGTAAGTAAGTAAGTAAGCAAGCAAGCAAGCAAGCAATCGTGAAAAAAAAATGAGAGCCGGGCGATGGTGGCGCACGCCTTTAATCCCAGTACTCGGGAGGCAGAGGTAGGCGGATCTCTGTGAGTTCGAGACCAGCCTGGTCTACAGTGCTAGTTCCAGGACAGGCTCCAAAGCCACAGAGAAACCCTGTCTCGAAAAACCAAAAAAAAAAAAAAAAAAGAGAGAGAGAGACACATCCATTCAATCCATAAAAGACAAAACGTGGAAATAAACATGTAAACTGGTCGACCCACCCAAAGCAGGAGGGAGGTCTCTGTCCAGCAGGGCCGTCTTCTTTCCAAGTTGCAGTCAGTCAGATCTCTGGGCAAACAGAAAAAGAAAGCAATTGTTTTCTACTTGAACAGTTTTAATATTACTCAAATGAATTAATATTCAGCTATTTATTCCCAGCCTTATTTACAACTGGATGCCCACCGAGCACCTTCCTCTCATAGCTAGCCCCTTCTACCCCTGCCCCATCTGGACAGATAGACAGGATGTATGTATGTATGTATGTATAAATAAATAAATAATAAAAAAGTAAAATAAAAATAAGTAAATAAATAAATTTAAAAAAAAGTGTTTGGTGAGTGGGGCGTGTTGGCATAGAGAACAAAAGAGATAAACTAACCACCAACACATTGAAGAATGACATCAGTCAATCAAGACATGGAAAAAGACAACTGGTCGACCCAAGTTCACAAGGCCAACTGGTCGACCCCGGTACTTAGCATTTTAAGGCCAAATATTTAATCGGACAACTGGTCGACCCGCTTCCAGTCCATCAAAAAAAAGGAAGTGCACAGAGACAACTGGTCGACCCGTCAGGTCTAGGAAGATATAATATATATTATACATTAAAAAAAAAAAAAAAAAGAGTCCAGCGGGACATCTGGTCGACCCGCCGCATCCCCGGGGGAAAAAAATGGCCTCCCGCCCGGTGGGAGGGACTACTGGTCTACCCCGGTCCTTTGGAGAAGGAGGTGGAGAGGGGGGAAAAAAAGTGCGCCCAACCTCCGCCGCCTCCCCGACAGGCGCGCCGCGGCGCCAAGGCGCGCGAGCGGAGGTCGGCGGCGAGAGGGGGGCCCGGGGCGCCACCAGACCCTCGCCCATCCTCCCCCGCGAAGAGGGATGGAGAGGGAAAGGCGCGCGCCCCCGGGTCGCACGTGTGGTGAGTGCACCGAGGGCACGCTGCGGGTGCCAGGTGAGGCAAGCAGCGAGGAGTGGTCGGAGAGAGGGGGACAGGGGGGACCGGGCCGCCGGCTCCGCCCGCCTCGAGCTCGCCCGGCGGT